>NC_058411.1:54853068-55003938 GCF_002201575.2 Neomonachus schauinslandi | reverse complement strand
TATATATATATATATATATATATATATATTTTTTTTTTTTTTTGTCTTGAAGCTTTTCTGGAATAAGATCAACTCAATTCTTATATACCCAGATGAATTCTTGAAGATAATTTGATTTTCACCCATGTATGGAAATGAGAGAACTTTTTTTAAATGAGCATGGGCTGGTAGAAAAAAAACAAAACTGGCCCAGCTAGCTGTATGATCGATCCTGGGCAACGTCCTACATTGCTGAGTTTTAATTTCCTCATCTTTAAAAGCAAGAGATTAAAGTAAACAGTTTCTAATATCTCCCTCATCACTAAATGTATGATCATGTAGACTATGATGCATGCATATTAGCATAAAGTTGTTTGTCCTTCTTATACTCAGCTGCTCTTTACCTGGGTTATCCATTATTTAACCCATTGTCAAAGAAGAATGTGCACCCCTACCCCTCAGCTTCCTGTAGCTACTAACACTGTATATATATATATAATGTGCCATAGGCCAGTTTCTACTTTCAAATACTAAGATCCTAATCCTGCTATGACAAGAAAATTCTAGGTGACCTTCAGAAAATTGCTTAAATTTCCTGACTTCAGTGTTTGTCACAAATAAAATAGTAATGCCTACCTCATACAGTCATCGTAAGAATAAAATTATAGTGTTCCAGAAAAAGAAAAAAAGAATAATAGTGTATATAAAGTGCTTAGTAATGCCTGGTATTTATCATATACTCACTAAATGATAGTGATTTTGATCACAAATCACAAATACATACTGTGCCCTAAAAGGTTCCTAGTTCATTTAGAACACATTGTCTAGGTTGTATAACAGATTAGCATTGCCAAGTTTTATCTGTCAGGGAAAATATAGTTTCAAGCATTTTTTTTTCTAAATGAAATCTTAGCTTAGGTCATATTTGGTTGCTACTTAAAAAAAAGTTAGTGGGAAAAAAGCACCCACAGAAGAGTTTTGTGATATAATGGATTCAGAGGTATCTGTAAACTTTTATCAAACTTAGCAACTGTTCTGAAGGTAATTTCATCAGCCCACAATGGGCAGGATGAGGGATTTAGGCTCTGGTCAACAGCCTTGCCCCGTTCATGTTTTTAAGATAATACTCTTCATACATTCTCATCAACCTCATTTTTAGATAAAAACATACTGGGAACCAAGTGTTGCTGGCATAAGAGAAGGCTGAGATCTGTAAATAAAGTACTTTAATCTTAGTAATTATCGTAGTTACAAAATATAGGTTTGCTGGGTACCATTCCATAGCAGCTTATAACTGATTTGGAAAATAAATACTCCGATGCATTTCCATTCTGGTTTCTAATGTGATTGTCAGTGTTTTCCCTTCCTTCAAATTGGCTTTTAGTCACAGAGGTGTTGTAAGTGCTAAATGGATTTGTTTAGTAGTCGGATAATGTCACAGTCACACCTTTCAAAAGCAATTTGCCATAAATGATCTTTTTAGCAGTGGCTTTTATTAGGAGTTCTGGTTTGCCAAGCAATGTAATTAGGAAGCTTGTCAAGGCACGGTGCAGTCACCGTTAATACAGTGCAGAATCCAGCAATGACTTTTAACCATTTTACCTAGGCATATATAAGATTAGATCATTTTCCCATATTTCATATCTGTTATAAATGTGCTTATCTTAATGAGTACCGGAATGAAACAGACCTGAAGTCATAATGGCTCTGTGTGTCTGTATGTTTTGTTTTTAACATTAACACAAATTCCATTGTCCCTCAGAATGATACCTCCTACGAGCAAAACTTTTCTTGTCAATAACCTGGCTGCTGGAACTATGTATGACTTGTGTGTCTTGGCAATATATGACGACGGCATCACTTCCCTCACCGCCACAAGAGTCGTGGGTTGCATCCAGTTTACGACGGAACAGGATTATGTGCGATGCCATTTCATGCAGTCCCAGTTTTTGGGAGGCACCATGATTATTATTATTGGTGGAATAATTGTAGCGTCTGTGCTGGTTTTTATCATCATCCTCATGATCCGGTATAAGGTTTGTAACAATAACGAGCAACACAAGGTCACCAAGGTCAGCAATGTCTACTCTCAAACTAATGGGGCTCAGATACAAGGCTGCAGTGTCACACTGCCCCAGTCCGTGTCCAAACAAGCTGTGGGACATGAAGAGAATGCCCAGTGTTGTAAAGTTGCCAATGACAACGTGATACAGTCTTCAGAAACTTGTTCAAGTCAGGACTCCTCTACCACTACCTCTGCTTTGCCTCCTACCTGGACTCCAAGCACTTCTGTGTCCCAAAAGCAGAAAAGAAAGACTGGCACAAAGCCAAGTGCCGAACCACAGAATGAAGCTGTCACAAATGTTGAATCCCAAAACACTAACAGGAACAACTCAACTGCATTGCAGTTAGCTAGTCGACCTCCTGATTCTATCACAAAGGGGCCCACATCTAAAAGAGCACATTCAAAGCCAAGTAAGTTTCTCACTTTGCCTGCTGACAGATCCAGAGCGAGGCACAGGTACTCCCTGAATGGAGAATTAAAGGAATACTATTGTTATATTAACTCACGGAACACGTGTGGACTGTTTTCTAAAAGAAGCATGTCTATGAATGCGATGTTAATTCAGTCCAACAGTTCTGATGGGCGTAGTGGAAAAGCATCTCTCTCAGATTCTGAGTGGATATTGGAAAGCACTGTGTAACCGATTATTTCTTTTTAATGAAGAAATTATTTTGAAAACTCATATAGGAAATTGGAATTTGAAATTCCAGCTTTGTTTCTCTGATACATGCCTCATAGAGCCAAGGTGTATAAACCTTCTAGGTACAGTTTGATATGTGAAGGTAACACAGATAAGATGGTTTAGGGGGAAAAGCATGACATGACAGTGCCTTCCCCTGCCCTAGGACTGACCTCTAGGTTCTACAATAGCAGAGCACAAAATAAAGGTTGTCACGGGACAAAGAAGTCTTACATAAATAATGCTATTTCCTCCAGTCTTACAAAGGACCACCTAGGCTGATTAGTATTTTTCAGTGAGTAGATTGTCTATTTTCTTTCAAGGACAGTGGCATTTGTTTTTAGGCAGATATTAAAAAGAACAACTCTGTGTTGTTATGGTGTTTAAAACAAAATATTCAATAAGTATACCCAGACAGTGTTAAAATAGGTACACTTCTAAACAACATTCATGGTTCAGGTGCCTTAATAGATTTATGGTATTTCTCATCCATGACATAGCTTTTTTGGTGGGGAGCAAAAGAAAAGTCAAGTGATTTTGCATTTATCAAAGAAATCCAGTTCAGTTTCAAGTCACAGGCCAGAATTCTGTATGCTGCTACCCTAGGCACAGGAAGGTGTTTTCATTCATTCAGTACACATTTGTGGAATGAATGAGTTTTATGTTTTTCTTTAAGTAAGTTAAAAAGGGAGACAAAAATACCAGGCTCCCATTATCAAAGGAATGTCTATTGTTATCACTAAGTGAAGTAAAAAAAAAAATACTTCTAATGGAATTCTTATTACATTTATAAGCAATATAAAGTCATTGCTCATTAACCAGATAGTGGTTTTGTTTTCCCCTTCTGCCTATAATTCTCAATTGGAATGTTTCTTTCTTAGAGTAAATGCATTTATTTTAACCAAAACCTGTGATGAAATTTAATTAGAAATCATGCAGCTTAGTGGGAATCCATCATTAAAAAATTCTTAAATTTAATCAGACAATAATATTGCTCCTTGATATATGGCATTCTTGGATATCCACTGAAATCAAGGTCTATAGATAAATGTTCCTATCTACTCATTGAAAATCTTACATTATATTGCAACTTGATGGTGTTTTATTAAAGATTGGTAGATGGGGGTTAACATTAAGGCATTCTTTGGTGTTTGGGATGGGAGGTTGAAAATAAGGCTCACCTGAGAATCTTGCACAAAAAAATTTAGCCATAATATAATAAGATACGTACTTTATTTATATAACATACTCCATGGGAGTAAGTTAAACAGTAAGTTTAATATCTCTTACAGATCATTTGGAAATATCATTAAAACACAGATGGTAGTCATTAGTTTAATTTTCTTCTACTAGAGGCATATGTAAAAACTTCAGTTAATTTTAACTTGACACAGACACATTTTATACATGATTTATCATGATGACATTCAGAAACAGGTAAAATTAAAGCAGAGATTATTTTCCACACCAGTCTTGAAAAAAATTATCTAATGGGCCAGTATTATCTTAGGTGTTTCATAAATGCCTCCTCTGCCCTGGTTCCCTTTCTAAAGCTTTCCTTTCACATTTCGAAAATCTAATCAGCTTTCATGGGTCACATGTATAGTTCTTTGGAGGAATAAATGAGATTACATGTGTGATCATGTTTTGTAAAATCAAAAACATTACACAGAATGAAGTGTATCTTCAACACTATTTCTGTAATAATGCTCTAATCCCAATTTAACATTTCTAATTAACATCAATTACTTAATTCTTCAAAAGGTGCTGATGGACAAAAACATATTGCTTTTCCCTTTCCTAGTTTTTACCTATATGGTATTAAAAAGTCCCAAATATATAAACGCTTTTGAGACTTAAACAAGTGAATCCCCAAGGAAGAAATCTCTGGCATTATGAAGGTTGTGGTCAAGGGGGCTCTGAAATCATGCATAAAGGCCACAGTTTAGCATATCTGTTCCAAGCTACTGATTAGCTTATTTTATATTTTCCAGTTGCCTGTATTTTAAAAAATCAATTTTCTGCTTATGTTTCAAATGAAACGTTAATTCAATATCTTTTATTTCTTATAAACATTTAGAACTCTATAATATCTAATCATGTGAAATTTATTCTGTTTGACTAAAATCATTGAAACCATTTAAATTTTTATTAGTTTTACTCAAGACTGTTTTCAGGGTATATTAACCAAATGCATGAACACATGTTTTTAAAAGTGATAAAAAGGCTCATATTTCTGTCTTTCTATAAGTTTATATTTTGAAAGATCAACGAAAGATTGGCCTATCAAGAGGGTCAAATGTTTTTGTTTTTGTTTACGAGTATATGAAAGACTTTTTGCTCAGGGCAGTTTCAGTATGAAGTGACTGAAAAATAAATCTATGGGATGGTTGAGGGTTTTTAAAGGTACCCGGTATAATATCCGAAACACACTAGTTACTCAAATGAATGAATGAGTGAATGGATAGATAAATAAATAAATGAATGGGGCCAGGGAGGAAGGTGCAATAGTAAGAATTTTGATTATATGCACAGTGTTGATTTGTGATCCAGCTATTTTATTACTATAAGCAAGAAATTCTGTCTCTTACTGTTTTTCTTTCTGTTATTTCTTGCATTTCTCATTTAACCAGCTATGTGTATGTGATCCAAAGCATATGGTTTGCTGTTGCTGACTATGTATAGGTTATATATATTGTTTTTTGCTTCCAAGTCCTAAATTATTTTTCTTTTATTTTTAGCCATGCTACACTATGGTTACAGGTTGTTAAATATGATAACTAACAAACAATATATTTACAGATATTTGCTCCAAACATCTTTTAATTATATGTCTTCCTGTGTTGTTTTTGTTTCCTTTGGATAAGTGTCCCCCAATTCCAAAATGTCCAACTATTATTAAAGTAGGTCTTTTTATTTAATATATGTAATATCCAAGCATCATAAAGGGATGATGAAGCATCCAATGCTGCCTTGGAATCCTAAGAGGAAACAAAGTTTGGTTTGATGAATACTATTCATTTTGACCCTACAAATAGACTGAAACAGAGGTACATTAAATAAATAAATTAGATACGTAAATACCCTCACTGGGACCAATTTATTTCCTAATTTTTTTTTTTTTAACCATTAAACGTAGTTAGTTAGGTTGAGGCCACAATAAGCTATTTTATGCTTTCAGACAGTTGATTTTATCTGCTCTGTAGATATATTTTCCAAAAAATGTTTTAGAATATTAGTTATAGAACTATTGTAAACCATTTATAGACATAACAAATCTATTATCTGAATGATACATACTTTCCCACAAGAAGTTGAGAAATTAAAAGAAAATTAAATGTGTTCCATTTATCTACAGGAATCTCTTTTTATCTTTTCTTAAGAAGTACTTTCTACTTCACTTTAAAGCACTCACAAAGTACTTAACTTCCAAACTAAATTTTAACTATTTTATTTGCTTGTATTACTGAAAGGAAACTAAGTATTTCATTTATAAAGGTAAAAGACCAGAACAATTATCACAAGATCCACAACAATGGCCTCTTAGTTCTGAAATTTTCTCATTTTTCCTTTTTATTCACAACAATAAGCTTAACAACAATCATTTAAATGCCAATAGTTAAAAAAATAAAAAGTGCTGAAAACATAAAGCATCTTATTGTACATAGAATTGCAAAGGTAAATGGGTCATTTTTCAAGGACTGCAGATCTGAACCCATTTTCTTATTGGTATGACAAAATTTCAATTCTATTTTATGTTGCTAAGAAAGCAATGTTCATTTATATTATACAGAATGAAGACTATCTATTATCTTTTCCTTGCTCAGTCATCCCTTGTGTTTCAGGAAGCATCCAGTCTTTCTTCTTTAACAGTGAATGTGGATGCTTCTGTCTGTAAGTGTTTGTAGTGTTTGGGGAAAGGACTGAAGTCCACCCAGAGGTGGTCCAGATGGGAAAAGGTTGTTTTTCTTATCCTCCGCAGTTGATGATGATAATCACCATCACTATCGTTATATAGTCATTATTATTATTTACATTATAATGGTTGTGAGTGAAGCATTTTTGGGGCGTCAAATTTATGGATAAAAAATATCTTGTCTTTAAAATTTCATAGAGAAAAGAGAAAATAACCAAAAGGAATGCCTGGGATTTTGTAATAGTTTCAGAGCTCAGTCTTTTCAGATTAGTCCATCCTTTTTCTCCCATGCTAGATAAATGCATGCTGGGACTACACATACACTTACTTTTGTCAGGTTTGGGGGATTTTGTTTGCTTTCTGAAATAAAACCAATCCTTCTTATAGCAGTACTGAGGATCACTTAATATCGAAAGAATGGTGAAAATATTACTGTGATTGAGTCTTCCTAAAAATGTGGTATTGTCTGAAGTGTGGGACATAGAAAGTAGCAGTTTCTACCTAGGAGTCTATTTAAGTATGAAATTTCCTTGTTAAATAAGGGTAATGTATTTGCAATTTTATCAAATATTACAAGTGGTCAGTATAATAACTAGTGTACCATTGTCTTCTGGTTTTGTCAGCTATTTCTCAAAGTCAAAATTTAGGATCTAAAGTTACCATTGATAAAATATATACACAGTATATACTTACATATCTATATATGTAATATATAGATATACCAATATGTATGCTTAGCAAATTAATCAGTTAAAATCAGAATTTTGTATCCTGCAACATAGATTGTAATTGATGTAGCAAAATTATATTTAAATGGGCTAACTACCAGAGAACTTCTCCCAGAACAACTGTACAAGCTATATCACTGAGTTATAAGATTACAATGGGATATAAACTCTCTAGTAGAAATTTATTTTTCTGAACTTCCTAATGATTATGATCTGTACAATTTGTAGGATCCACTCTTTTCAAATAGATGACTCTTATGTCCATGAATTTTAAAATTAAAAAAAAAATTTTTTTCAAATGCATTCAGAGAAAGTCATGAAGTCCTTTCCATTTTGTGTTTGGAAGTGGATGTACATTTGATCTTGCCTGAAACATGAATTAGATATTGTGATTCTGCTCAGAGTATGTCCAATAAATTATTCAAATAACATGAAGGGCTTATGAAATATCCTATGTTGGCTCTACCATAATGTAATTTCCTAAATATTTTTTTTTCCTGGATAATGTGAACATGTCTTATTATTGCTTTCATGTAAAACCTAATCTCCAGAGGCAATTATAAATTTCTTTGAATGTTTGTGCTGGAGGTTCTATAAAAAAGTATTTTGTACTCTTCTCATCACACTTACCTGTGAACCCTGAGAATAATTTTTTCCTAATATTTTTTCTTATCATTGTGTCACTTCTTAATGACTAAGAGTATTTGTTTTAAAAGAGGACATATTGGAAAGAAATAGAATGTGTGCTATGCAGGGCTAGGTAATGGTATTAAACATTTATAGCCAACTGGAACATACATATGGACATTTAAAGGCAGAATGGTTGCATATAGAACATTAGTGTTTTATATGAGGATACTGGGTACTTCATAAAACATGATATTATTTTGGGGGCTATTGAATAATGATTATTGTAAATGATTATTTAATACTCTGCATGTTGAACATAGTGAAGCTATGTGTCCTATTTTGGATTCTCTTTTCCTTGGTGTATCTTTCCATATTAATCATATGCAACTCTGTAGTTGAAATGTTAACTTTGAGTAGGGAAAAATGAGTAGAAGCCTGATTCCCTTCTTGAACTCTTTGAGGAAAAGTGCATTCCATAATAATAATTACTCACGTTAGCAACTGGGACAATATTTTTAAAATTCTACCTTTATGGTGTATTATATATCAGGAAGTAGCCATAGACAACTACAAGTATTTGCGAAAGTCAATTGCAATTAGCCCAAGAACAGGTAAGTTTTTTAAAAAGAAGTCTAGATAAATCTCTGTTAAGAGAAATCTTATCAAGATTTCAGTGAGAAGTGTTTTCGGGTCTGTTTCTTAAAAATGGAATTTGTGTATTTGTTTATGACACTGAAAATTTTGTTCCCAGATGCTTTGCTGACTAATGTTGACCAGATTGTCCAGGAAACACAGGTGAGATTTTGTTACCTGTCTCATAGTTCAGCATTAAGTGGGCATACTGTTTTATAAATAATTTTTTTAAATTTTTTACAAGCTTATGTAACTTGTTGAAATTTTCCATTAAAACTACTCAGTGCTCAGTGGTACAAACTAAAGTTTAGTTTGGTTAAATGAATTTCCAGTTACTAAATTTAGACATATTTCTGGTTAACTGAACATTTCTGATTCATACTGTAAGAATAAAGGGAATACTAAAGTGACTTTGGAGTCACTCTTATACCCATGCATGATATAATGTGCATTTTTACAAATACTTCCCAGTGTGAAGACAGTAGCTTGATAAGAATGTATTCACTCCTTATCCTTGACCTCCACATCCTAATAGGAGCGGAAATGATACATTATACCTCCCTGGAAGTGGATGAACAGAAGTGTTTCAGTGTTACCCAAAATGAATGAAGCCACATAAAATGGAGCAAAAGACTATATGAAATATTCATGGTATTCCTTTTGTCAGCAACTGATTACTCTTCTTCTTCTTTTTTTGTTCCTTTTTGGAAGTTTCAAATGAGTGTTTGATTCCTGCATTTTAATTGGATCAGAAAGTGTGTTTCCAGAGCAGAATAGCACTTTAGCAATCTGTTCACACAGCTGGAGGCATCAGCCATTGGCTTAAGGTTTGGCACAGAAAAAATATTCTGCTTGTAAAAGTTCTAAAAAAGGCCACTGATTTATTTTTTTAGTGGTAAAAATAGGGTCTTTTTTTTTTAACATTTTGTATTTAAAAGATAATAACTTGGACAATCATTCAGGGTTTCCCCTAATGAGTTCCACTCCCAAATTAAACACCGTATTTTTCATGCATCATGTCTCTGAGTTCAGGATCCCAATCCCGTGTTGCAAAAAATGAACAGATGGCTCACTAGAAACAATCAATAGTCCAGTGTCTGGCACACACTTTGTGTTCTGTTTTGTGTACTGAACTGCCCTACGTGAAGGTGCATTGTTTCATCACCCCCCAGTGCTTCCCTTTCTCACTCTGAACCTCTCTCTCTCTCCTGCCCTACCTCTCTTGCTGCCTTCTTTCCTCCCTCTCTCTCTCTGCCTTTGATTTCTGAAAGTTCATTTATCATGTAACTTTGGACATCTACCTGTTCTGAAAGAGAATATCTTTAGAAAGGGATTAGAAGGTAATTGGTTAATCTATCAGAAGCACAGTCCAGAACAGTGCTGTTTTATCAAGAATTGGAAGCAGGAGAGTCAATCTAAGGCATTTTTCAATTATCAATTAAAGTATGATGAGACCTCGGTGTAACTCTTCTTGGTACTTGGCAAATGATTTCTGCCTTAGGAGACCTATCTTTTCTACCCTGTCCATACTACCAGTGAAGCCCCATGGAAGAGACTGACTTACGTGGCTGTCTTGTGCCTTTCCCATGGTTAGCAGTACTTCCCCAGGTGTGAGTGGAGTGAGGTAGAGCTGGTAGAGATTTCTTGTGCTCACGGCTTCCCAGCTCTTTTTTAGGGGGGGAGGAGGGGATATATATTTTTAAGTTTTTATTACCTGCAGGATGGTAACAAATGTGTTTTACTACCCAAAGGCAAATATGTTTTCCAAAATTTTGGACACTGCCCAATGCATTAAATTTAAATTAAAAGGCTACCTGTGTGTGTGTGTGTGTGTGTGTGTGTGTGTGTATATACAGTAAAAGTAAGAAAAAATTGGGGTGCCTGGGTAGCTCAGTTGGTTAAGCGTCCAACTCTTGGTTTTGGCTCAGGTCATGATCTCAGGGTCCTTAGATTGAGCCCTGTCTCGGGATCTGCCCTCAGTGGGGAATCTGCTTGTCTCTCTCCCTCCCCCTCTGGCCTTCCCCCTGCTCACTCCCTCTCTCTCTCTCTCTCAAATAAATAAATAAATAAAATATTTTTTTTAAAAAAAGTAAGCAAAAAACAAACAAAACACCTTACAACACATTTTTGTTTTAATATAACAAAATGTTTCCATGGCAACATTATTAAATTAATTATACCACAGTCCCTCATATAGCATCAAACTCTAATAGGAAGGTACATAAAAGACAGGTTTCATCCAGTCAGTGGTATAGGTGTTCCTTGTACTGAGGTATCTGCTAAGATCATTTTTTTCCCTAAGGGTGAAGAATTAATACATTTATATCATTTCCATTAGCCAGAATATGCCCTATGCCAATTATTTTTCCTTAAGTCCTTCCCTGCATGTGTATAGAAATAGAATGAACTTAAAATATTTGATATATCACATATGGTCCTTTTATAATAAAATTATAAGATTCTAATCACACTCAGATGAATTGAGAGCAAAGAGAAGAGGAATCAGTAAAACTGGTAGTAATTACATGTAAACTGGCACTTGCATATGTTAACCTTATGTTTGAAAAGATTGTTATACTTAAATCCAGTAAAACAATTCATATGCCATGTTTAGAAGTATAAAATAGGAACGATTGACTAGTTGCATTTTTTTATTTATTTAGAGAGTGAGAGATGGGGGGAGCAGAGGAAGAGGTAAAGAGAATCTCAAGCAGACTCCTTGCTGAGTGCAGGGTCCAGTGGGGGGAGTCAATCTCACAACCCTGAAACCATGATCTGAGCCAAAACAAGAGTCCCACATTTAACCGACTGAGCCCCCCAGCTTCCCCTGACTACTTGCATTTATACTGAAAATGTCTTAAATAACCTTTCTTAAAAAGTATTTGTTATATTCGGACCAACAAAATATGTGTACTGTGTGTGTGTGTGTGTGTGTGTGTGCGTGCGCTTAATTATGCACAAGAAATACCCCTTAATCTACAATTGCTTGCACTAGCCTTTAAGGAAATAGCTTCCTGATTCTAATTAATTTGATTTCTGATTATTCTGTTTAGTATCAATTAAGGTATTTAACAAATTTAAAATTTGTCATAAAACCCCTGTTACAGGTGCAATAACCATGAAAAGAGACACTTTTTTTAGAGAAACTATTAAGGTATAAATGAATAAAAAGTAATGCTGATTATAAAGAAACAGCAACATTTAACATAGGGTTAGGAAAAAATATGAAATAAGAGCTAAACAGCAAAGCAAATGTGTATATATGATCCAGATATCTTTCCAATGTTATTTCCCAGTAAAAATTACCATTATAAAGTATTTGGTTCTGTAGCGTTGGTTTTTTTCTATGATATTCCTTTCAAGTGAAATTTTTAAAAATAAGAGTAATAGAATAGGCACATATGCACATATGTAGAAAACTTTTAACTAATTTTATAATAATTAAGCCCATTTTTGACATTTACTTGAAGATTACAGTAAGTCAGAAAAAACTAGAACCCTAGTATCAGCAATGGTTTTTAGAAATAATTTCCTTCTTTTTTAGATATCCTAACTATACAAGATAAAAATCATTCAGAGTTCTTAATTGCATTCAGAGTAAGGGCAGTAACAGCATTTTCCCACAATCCATTCAACGTCAGGACATTTTTCCTTTTTTTAATATTGGGGTAGCTTTAATTTCCTCTTTTCTTTATAGTACTGTTCATAAAACTGTCCCCAGTATTTTGCATGATACCTTTTCACTGTTCAGTAAGGAGCATTATCAAAACATCCTGAGCCTATCTCAAATTCATTATCTTTAGTTCTTGTAACATTTTAGCGTGATTATTATAGTCTGTTTTTTTTCCTTTGTGATGCTCTTGTAATTTGTGTTCGTATTTAGATCTTTATAGAATCATTGTAAGAGTTTGTCTACTGATAAGTGAAGTAAAAAGTGTTATTTTGAATATCCTACATATACAAGTTTTTATTCAGCTTCATATTATGTCACCATTTCAATAATGGTAGTAGCTTCAGGGCAGGCAAACTGATACCATAATTTCCAAAGCTGATCACTAATTGTCTAATCTTTGAAATTAACAGCTTTTATAAAAGCCATAATTCCGTGGTTTGTTAATAGTTTTTTTATGTAATGTGGAAATGAATCTCAATATAATATGTAAGCTTATACAATCATTAACTTGATTTTTTTTTTTAAGAGAGGAAGAGAGAGCTACAGAGAGCATGTGGGGGAGGGGCTGAGGGAGAAGCAGACTCCCTGCTGAGCAGGGAGTCCAACCAGGGGCTCCATCCCAGGACCTTGGGATCATAACCTGAGCCGAAGGCAGATGCTTAACGACAGAGCCACCCAGGAGCCCCTCATTAACTTGATATTAAAATGTTTTTTTATTCTGGAGGAATTTATTATTTCTAAAGTCAAACTAGTTATATTGTCCACTATATTTTTCTTCTATTTGTATTTAGTCTTTTCTATATTACTGCTTCCTGAAACTTGAACTTTGGTATAGTACAACTACATCTTTTTTCTATCAAAAGGAGCATATTATTGGAAAGACAAACAGAAATAAACTCATTGTAATCCAGTTTCACCAAAATAAGCTATGCTATGAACCCAATAGATAGGAATTTATATATAATCCCATTGTAATTTAAAGTGATTTTGTGAAGTTTTTCTTAGAACATTCCAGGTAAAGAATGATAGTGAGATCTATATTTCAGTCGTTTCCAAGGTAATTATTTTTTATAAATAGGTTACACATCTATTAACAGTTTTCAAACATGGTGTAAATCCTTTTCAAAAACTATTGTTTGTGCCAAAAGTAACTTCAGCTATTCAGATGAAATATTTTCTCTGCACCCCGCCCCCGTTTTTTTTTTTTTAAAGATTTATTTATTCATTTGAGAGAGCGAGAATGAGAGAGAGTACATGAGAGGGGGGAGGGTCAGAGGGAGAAGCAGGCTCCTCGCTGAGCAGGGAGCCCGATGCGGGACTCGATCCCGGGACTCCAGGATCATGACCTGAGCCGAAGGCAGTTGCTTAACCAACTGAGCCACCCAGGCGCCCTCCGCCCCCGTTTTTTAAAGGTTTTATTTTTAAGTAATCTCTACACCCAGTGTGGGGCTCAGACCCACAGCCCTGAGATCAAGGGTCACATGCTCCACTGACTGAGCCAGCCAGGTGCCCCCAGATGAAATATTTTCTTAAATGAAACATCTCTACAATATTTTTCCTACCTTTATCACGTTAAGTTTTTTCTACACCAAATATGTTCTACATCAGCATTTTGATATAGAATAGTCTTCCATATTTCATGATTCATCTGTGCCATGCATTCTATAACCCCCAACTTGTAAACATAGTTCTTTTTGAATGGGAAGGGACAAAAATTACTTCTATTTCATATTTATGAAATTACGTATTTATCAAAAATTATTTTTCATCCCTATTCAAGATGGAATTTATAGACATATCTTAAATCTATGATGCTGAGAATCCACATTAGAGGAAGAATATTTTTACAGTTTGATATTTAAATATTTTTAAATGGTTTTTATATTATGTTATTCAAAATCACATTAACTATGGAATGCCTTTCTTGTGAGTTATTGTCAGTTTACACATTTATTTGTTCTGTGGGTGAGGAACTAATTTATGAAGAGGAGTAATAGTCTTCACTAACGTTTAATGTATAATTAAATTTTATAAAATTTCAATACGATACAAACTCCGAACAGACTATATTTAAAAAGTAGTGATCACTTAGATTTTATATGTGATGAACAGATATGGCCTAATATGCTCATAGTTTTAAAACCGGTATGATTATTTGTTAAAATTTAAATGCCATGCATTAATGAATAAAATCATTATTTTTTTTTCCTTGAGAATGTAAATGTGAAAAGCAAGGCAAGGGAAAATGCCATTCCACAATTTGGCTTTGACTTGCATAACTATTTAGGCTTAATACATTTAGATTCCTTTTTAAAATGAGATTATTTTATATATTCAGAATTTGAAATTACCAGGCAACATTTTAAGAGCCGATGTGCATGTCTAGATAGTTCTTAGGAGTGTATCTTGTATTCTCTAGCAATAAACTCCTGCCTGGTTGCTTATAGTTCTGTAACTTCTAAATTACTAGCACAATGATCTTATTACCTACGTATTTTCTCTTTGTTTCTTTGTTTCTTTTCTTTTTTCTTTCTTTCTTTTTTTTTTTTTTTTTCGTGTTCTCTTTTCCCATTTCAGAGGCTGGAGTTAATCTGAAGAGCACTACTTCTTTCTCTCCTGAAAAAAGTTGCCACTGATATTTTTACTGGATAAAATTTAAAAAATGTTTCAATTCACAAAGGCTAATTGTTGAACTGGTGTCCTAGAAGAAATTGTCCACAGGAGCCGAAGCAGAAGTCTCTGACGCGGACGGAACTGGCTCTATCAGACCATGGTTCATCCCCTTTTAAAGCCAAATTTTTTTTTTCTTCTGGCCTACAAGTATTTTTTTTTTTTTAAAGAAGGAAACAGAAAAGCCTACATTGGCATCGAGTTCTGTATCAATCCATGTTACATTGCCATCCATGATTTAAGACTGTAGAATCCTGAATAATCTATATCACTTTAACAAATAAATGTTTTACTATGACGGAATTTGTACAGTGCCTGATTTGTGGAAATATCAATTGCTTCAAGTATGAATGGTGCAGTGATGACTGTAAGAACTAATAATGCTATTTTACATTTATGTAATACAAAACCTTAAGGAATCAAATTTGCTTTATAATATTGGACCTATTTCTGCCATGACTGAAGTGCACCCACATCTGTGGGAGAGCAGTACAGCTATTTTAAAAGCTTTACAGCAATCTTATGCTTCAGTGTAAGACAGAAAGTGATGAGGGATCTCTTCTCCTAGTAGAGCTTCGGAAAGCTTCAAAGTAGGCACATATAGTAATTAATCCAAATTGATTCATTGCCTTTCTGGAGAGCCGGGACAAAGAGGTTTTAATAATTTCAGGCCTTATATTTCATTGTAAGTGCCCATTTAACCCATTTTGCAGAATTCCAGGGTAAATAAGGAAGAACAGACATCTGATTTAACACCAACAAAAATAGGCGTTAAGACATCTTTGGTGGCTAATAAATGTTAATACAAACATACGTAGGCAGGATCCAAGCCTAGCATTCAAGGGCTGGTCCTGGTATCAAGCAGGCCTGAGTTCGAACTCTAGATCTGAGCAAATTTGGCCAGTTACCCACTCTTCCATATTCTCACAGGAGAAATATTGTAAAATCTGAAAATGTATGTAAACTTATCACTGTACTTGGTGTAAGCAATAAGTTTAATTTAAAAACAGTATTAGCAACTTAGTGCAGGTTCTCTAAAACGTTAGAGATTTTATTTCTGTTCCTTTACAATTCTGTTAGTTATTGATCATTAAAAGTAATATGTAGTTTAATTTTTTTAAAAAGCCAGGAAACTGTCTTTTAATAAATTTAGCTTATCTGTTAGCTAGTCCACGTCTCTTAGACTATTATAAATATCCAACCATCCAAAGAGAAGTTACAGAATGTTAGCGTTTAGATGGCATTTGGAATCTGTGCTCAGAGCCTAACTAAACAACAATTTAAAGAAGTTCACTCCCTTGCAGACACACACAATGCATGCTTGAAACAGAAGCGGCAAGTTTGAATTGAAATGTAGTTGATTTGTGACTATGGGCAAATGGCTTCATTCTGTTTCCTGGCAACTCTAATGCCCTGGAGCAATCCTTTTGATGTGTGTGTATGTGTATATATGCATGGATAAATGTTTTTAGTGACAAAAGACACACAACTTGAACAATGCATCTACAGATCTATACAACTTTTCTCCTCAAATATAAAGTGATAGGAACACAAATGGCTTTCCTGGATCTCTGTGCAGAGTTTAACTTTTTAAGGTCTCAGGAAAACCGGCTAACTTTTCTTTAAGGCCATTCTCCTGTTTATATTTCTCCCTCTCCCTTGGGCCTGATTCTTGTCTATTCTGATATTTTTCTTTTTTTTTTTTTAAAGATTTTATTTATTTATTTATTTACCAGAGAGACAGTGAGAGAAGGAACACAAGCAAGGGGAGTGGGAGAGGGAAAAGCAGGCTTCCCGCCGAGCAGAGAGCCCGATGCGGGGCTCGATCCCAGGACCCTGGGATCCTGACCTGAGCCGAAGGCAGACGCTTAACGACTGAGCCACCCAGGTGCCCCTATTCTGATATTTTTCTTGATGATAATGTAGCCTGACCTCTTCACCTCTTTAGGATGTTCACACTATTGTGCTGCAAGGAACATGATTTTTCATGTAATTCAAATGTGTTACAACTAAAATTACACTTAATCATTTCAGATCTTTGCCCTGCATCCCCTACACCTAAATCTAAAACTTCCCCTTTTGCACACATTCAAACAACATCAATCAGGACACTCCTAGTGTACTTAGTTTCTCTTTTTGAAATGCCATTTGTAAGGAAGACTGAGGCACAGTCTCTGATTCTGTAAGTGTGCACTACTCAATTGTATATGGACAGATATTTACTTCTTATACTATGAGATTAAGAGAACACCAGTGTACACCCATAACTAAATAGAAATAATGATCGCAAAATAAGTTTTGCAAAAAAGTGATGAAATATCTTGAGGATAAGTAGAAGCAATTTCTTTAGCTGAGCTTATAATGTCACAGGCGTGATCTAATGGATGGTAAAAAGTCTCAACTGTAAAGCTCTTGAATATACATTGGAGATCGCTTCCATTTTCCTGTTATTCTACAATCCTGAGTAATACTGGAAGTAATCCGTTTGCTAAAAATATATATTGTAATAAGTATGAGTATTTACAGTTCAACTTGTGACATATCTTACACATAATATAAATTACATCAAACACACAAGAAAATCGAAAGTATTTTGAATGCAGCATAGGTACAATTTGTGAGACATGAAAATGGCTTGAAAACTATAGTTTATATTTTGAAAATCTACAATCATGATTTTTGAAAGCCATGATCTGTAGAACCAAAGATTAGTAATAAAGCACTATTGTTAGTATTGAAAGGAATAACTTACACATGGAAAGGAAAACTCAAATAATTTTAATTTTCCTCTTTATTTGTAATTTAGTAGCTCTAAGATTAGTTTTACAAATTTCTATTGTTTGTTCAATTATATAATATCCCTTTTCATATTTGTAGAATATTTTCTAACACATTCTTGGTTTGTTTTGCCCAAAATATATTCAGATTATTTCTACTTTTATTCTGCTTTCCATATGTTAGGAACTTATTCCTTTTTTAATTCCAAAATGTACTTATACTGATGTATCATAGATCTACTTATTAAATGGTGTGTGTGTGTATGTGTGTGTGTACATGTGTCTATCAAGGCATATGCCATTGTTTAAAAATGCAAGTGATGCAGAATATGTTATGTACAACCAAAGTAAAAGGCCCTAGAACATGATTGTTTTATTTGATAAACAAGTATAATATATAAGGAAACTAACCACATTAGATTTTTTTATAAAACCATTTTTTTATTGTGCGAAATATATGACATAAAATTTGACATTTTAACGACTTTAAGTGTACAATTCAATGGCATTAATTACATTCACAATGTTATGCAATCATCACCACTATTTTTTTTTTTTTTTTTTTAGATTTTATTCACAGAGAGAGACACAGCGAGAGAGGGAACACAAGCAGGGGCAGAGGGTGAGGGAGAAGCAGACTCCCTGCTGAGCATGGAGCCCGATGCGGGGCTCAATCCCAGGACCCTGGGTTCTTGACCTGAGCCGAAGGCAGACGCTTAACGACTAAGCCACCCAGGCACCCCCATCACCACTATTTTAAAAACATTCTTATCACCCAATACACAGAATCTGTAGCCATTAAGCAATAATACCCATTCCCCTTCTCTCAGTCCCTCGTAAGCTCTATGAATTTGCCTATTCTAGATATTTCATACCAGGGAGATCATACAATGTTTGTCCTTTTGTGTTTGGCTTATTCCATTTACTGTAATGTTTCTAAGGTTCATCCATGTTGAAGCATATATCAGAACTTTTTATGGCTGAATAATATTCCAGGAATATATGTAGTACATTCTGCTTATCAATTCACCTTTTGATGGACACTCGTGTTGTTTCCACCTTTTGGGCACTGTGAATAATGCTACAATGAACATTGTTAGTCAAGTATATATTTGAGTGCCAGTTTTCAATTCTTTTAACTATATACTCAGGAGTGCAATTGCTGGATCCTAGGGTAATTTTATGTTGAATCTTTTGAAGAACTGCTAGACTGTTTTCTATGTGGCTATACCATTTTACATTCATTCCAGTAATGAGCAAGTGTGCAAGTGTTCCAGTGTTCCAATTTCTCCACGTTTATAATTCTCAATTTTTTTAACAGTCATTCTAGTAGGTGTGGATTAGCTCATTGTGATATTGATTTGCATTTCTCTAATCACCAATGATCTTGAGCTTTTCATGTGCTTATAGGCCATTTGCATATCTTTGGAGAAATGTCAACTCAAGTTCTTTGCCCCCCCCCCCCTTTTTTTTATTTGAGAGAAAGACAGAGAGAGAGCAGAGGGAGAGGGGGAGAAAGAATCCTTAAGCGGACTCCCTGCTGAGCATGCAATCCATTGCGGGACTTGACCCCAGAACCCTGAGATCACAACCTGAGCTGAAATCAAGAGTCAGATGCTTAACTGACTGAGCCACACCAGCTGCCCCTTCTTTGCCCATTTTTAAACTGGATTGTTGTTATCGAGTTGAAGGAATTCTTTATATCTTCTGGATATTAAACCCTTCTCAGATATATTATTTGCAATTATTGTCTTCCATTTTGTAGGTCTTTTCACTTTCTTGGTATTATATCCTTTGATGAACGAAAATGTTTAATTTTTATGAAGTCCTATTATGTATTTTTTCTTTTGCATTTGTGCTTTTGGTGTCATATCTAAGAATTCATTGCCCAATCCAAGGTCACCAAAATTTATCTCTGTGTATTTCTCTAAGAGCTTCATGGTTTTACCTCTTACATTTAGGTGATTAATCCATTTTGAGTAAATTTATGTATATATTTTGAGGTAAAACTCCAACTTTATTCCTATAGATGTGGAAATCCTGTTGTCCCAGCACCATCTGTAGAAAAACTATTTTTTCCTTATCAAATGGATTTGACAGGCTTGTCAAAAGTCAGTTGACCACAGATGTGTTTATTTCTATTCCATTGGTCTATATGTCTTTATGTCAGTACCCACAATGTTTTGATCACTGTAGCTTTATAAGTTTTGAAACGAGAAGTATGAGTTCTCCAACTTTGTTTTTTTTTCAAGATGGTTTGGTTACTCTGGGCTCCTTGCAATTCCAAATAAATTGTGGAATTGGCTTTTCCATTTCTGCAAAACTGCAGTTGGAATTTTGATAAGAATTGCTTTGAACCTGTAGATCATTTGGGTAGTACTGACATCATAACAATATTAAGTCTTTCAATCCATGACCATGGGATGTCTTCCCATTTACTTGTGTCTTTTTGAATTTCTTTCAGCAATGTTTTACAGTTTCCAGTGCACAAGTCTTTCACCTCCTTAAAAAATTTATTCCTAGGTACTTTATTCTTTTGATGCTCTTGTAAATGGAATTGCTTTCTTAATTTCCTTTGTGGATTCTTCATTGCAGATATTTAAAAACAAATAATTTCTGGGTGTTAATCTTGTACTCTGCAACTTGGTTGAACTTGTTCATTAGCTCTAGTAGCTTTCTTACAAATTCTTTGGGATGTCTATATATAGAATCATACCATATGTGAATAAAGATAGTTTACTTCTTCCTTTCCTATTCTGAGTGCTTTTTCTTTTCTTTTCTTGTCTAATTGCTCTTGCTAGAAATCCAGCACAATATTGAAGGGCAGTGGTGAAAATAGATATTCTTGTCTTACTTTTTATCTTAAAGGAAAGCTTTCAATCTTTCAAGATGAGTATGATGTAGACTATGGATTTTTTAAAACTGAGCTTTATTGTGTTGAATTTCCCTTCTGTTCCTAATCTCCGCTGTTTTAATCATGAAAGTGTGTTAATTTTTTTTCAATGATTTTTGGTATCAGTGAGATTATCATGGGTCTTGTTTTATTAACTTCATTCTATTAATGTGGTATATTACATTGATTTTCTTATTTTTAATAACCTTAGCATCTCTAGGATAAACTCCACATAGTCATGGTATATAAACCATTTAATATGTTGTTGTATTTGTTTTGCTAGTATTTTGTTAAGGATTTTTGCATCTCTATACACCATAGATATTGTGTGTAGTTTTATTTCCTTGTGATGTCTTTATCTGATGTTGGTTTCAGGTAATGCTGGCCCTTCCAAATAAGTTAGGAAGTGTTTTCTCCTCTTCTATTTTTGGAAGAGTTTGAGAAGAATTGATGTGAATTCTTTCAGTGTTTGATAGAATTTGCTAGCGAAGTCATCTAGTCCTGGAGTATCTTTGTTGGGAGATTTTGCATTATTGATTTAATTTCTTATTGTTATGAGTCTGTTGAGATTTTCTCTTTACTCAAGTCAGGTTAGGTAATTTATATGTTTCTAGGAGCTTGGCATTTTCTTTTTTTTTTTTTAAAGATTTTATTTATTTATTTGAGAGAGAGAGAGAATGAGAGACAGAAAGCACGAGAGGGAAGAGGGTCAGAGGGAGAAGCAGACCCCTTGCTGAGCAGAGAGCCCGATGCAGGACTCGATCCCAGGACTCCAGGATCATGACCTGAGCCGAAGGCAGTCGTTTAACCAACTGAGCCACCCAGGCGCCCATGGAGCTTGGCATTTTCATCTAGGCTATCTAATTTGTTGATGTACAATTGTCCTAGTATTCTATAATTCTTTTTATGTAAGGTCATTCTTATCCATTTTTTAAAAGTGGCTTATTGAAGTCTCCAAGTGTTACTGTAGTACTGTCTATCTTTTCAGTTCTGTCCAGTGTTGCTTCGTATATTTTGGGACACTGTTTGCTAGTATATATAAGTTCCAATTGATACTCTTTTGATGATATGACTGGTTTTAGAATGTTTTTAAATGTCACAAATTTAATTATCCTAATTGTTAACTGAATGAATTTGTTTTGAGTTCACTAGTTTCATTGTCACATCTATTTCACTGGTTTACAACCCAAACTATCATTGGTTTCTTTCTTACATCATAAAGTAAACCTAGTCTTTCATTTCTGTCCTCCTAAATGAAATCCAATTTTAAGGCTTAATACTCATCACCCACTTGAGTCTTATCAACTAATCAATATGCTAGTTTCTTTGTCAATAACATATACCAACCTCTTGGAGACTGCCCCCACAAACCAGCATTCTCAAATGCCACCTCATCAAATCATCAGCAAAGATATTTTTTCTCTATAGAGGTTAGTAAAGTGGGTCATAAACAATTTTATTTGCCCTTATGATTTGAATACTGACATAAAAATTAAGAGACCACAAAAACTATAATGCTTTCCAAAAGAATGTATAAGTTATCTATCTGCATAAATCATTCACAATTTTTAGTAGCATAACATTGTGAATACCTGTAAAGGCCAACAATAAATATTCTAAGTATATTATTGTAGCATAAATGCCAGTCAGTTGAAGTCCATGAAGTCTTTTTGAAAGAGTTGTTTTAAGCTATCTTTTTGTTGTTCTACCTTTATAAGGAAAAGGAACATCAGGGGTGCCTATTAAGCTAGGGAATAAGATATTGCATGACCCCTAGGAAGTATGAGGTGTGCAAATGTCTAGAAGAAGAAAACAATAAAGTGGGTCTGAATTGCCCACTTGAATTAAGAGAATATAATTGGGGCATTAAGAGTCATACATTATCATATTTAACAATTTAGATATAGAAATTTAATTGAATGTGATTGGAAACTTTATTTGAATATATTTCTGAGGGGAGTGGCTTAGAGAATGTTCACAGGAAATCTCTAATCCCTAGAAAGACTCTTTTATTTCTAAGGGAAGATTTCAAAATCTCCAACCACCTTTATCAAACTCGTTCAATTGTGCAACCATTTGTTAAACATTTAATTTGTCCTGGGTCTGGTACTATCATTTGGTGATAAAGAAATAAATGACACAAATGTTCATATTTAGGTGGTAGGTAAATGTGTAGACATCTTGTGTTAGTCTGTTCAAGTTGCTCTAACAAAATACCATAAACTGAGTAGCTTATACACAGCAGAAATTTATTGCTCAAAGTTCTGAATACAGTTGCATTCAGGTGAATTCCTCATTCATAGGTGGTGCCTTGTCACTCTGCCCTCACATGGTAGAAGGGGTTAGGGATATCTCCAGGGTCTCTTTTATAAGGCACTAATCCAATTCAAGAGGGCTCCACTCTCATGATCTAAGAACTACCCAAAGGCCCACCAATTCCTAATATTATCTTGGGTATTAAGATTGCAACATATTGATTAGGTGTGAGGAGAAACACAAAGTGTAAGACCATAGCACACATATGTTTACACAAGAAGTGACATTGTTAGGGATTTAGAACCACAGCTGTGTAGAGGCACAGTACAAACGAACCCAATGACCACCCGAGGAACAGAGATTAAAAAAATATATATAGCTCATCCCAATGGTGCTACTTAAAATTAGTAAAAGTGTTCTCAACAGAAACTTCACAGGCCAGGAGAGAGTGGCATGATATATTCAAAGTGCTGAATGGGAAAAATCTTCAGCCAAGAATACTCTATCCAGCAAGGTTATCATTTAGAATAAAGGAGAGATAGAGTTTCCCAGATGAACAAAAACTAAAGAATTCATGACTACTAAAAGGAATAAGATTGAATAATGTCCCCAAATCATAATTCCATTTATGGAACCACAAGACTTTATGATCCTATTTTGAAACTACCCTCAGTACTTTGCCACATCTACTCAATTCACCTTCACTGAGCCTTGAACTTCATGTCCTCTTGTGTTATCTCTTAGAAATGTGTACCTTCCTCTAACTTGAAAGTCTTTTGAGATCAGGTATTTTGTCCTATTCAATTTTGGATCTTCTATGATGCTCAGAATAGTGCTTTGAATATACAAGTTAAGTCATATGTTTTCTGTGTAAAAATATTGCAACAGTAGCTAGAGAGAACTGACAAATGGCAAATTTGGAGTCAGCTCTGAGGATGGGGAAAAGTCTGTGATGAGATTAGGATAATATCTAACAAAGAGAAATTGAAATAAGATACAAAAAGTGCCAATAGAACCTGCATTTATTTTTAGATAAGCATATTTATTTAACACATATTTGTAGAATTTTGTGCTTCTTAATCTTTTAAGTGATCAAGATAGAGTAGAGAATAGGTGACCTTTGAACATCTATGTGTTTTTATTGATCAATTTAGTAAGTATCATAGAAAATTTTGTTCTTGGGCTAAGATGGCTCATATGTATAGTAGATAGATGCAGCAACAGCAAGTTCTAAAACAAGACATAGCATATGTACTATCAGCATAATAGACACACTGTGAGAAACAAAGAGAATAAGTAATTACAAATGATTATGTGTTTCTGAGTTTGGTATCCCAAAGTATGGTGATTAACACTGAGAGCAATGGAAAAGAGTGATATAAAGTGTTTCTTCCACTTTCTTGACATGCATCATATTGTGATTTATAATAAGAAAAATATATTTGTTCTTTGTCTTAATTCTGGCACACAGCTCCTAAAATTTTTGGAATTTCCTAAGTGATGAGAGTGATCAAGTTATTTTTATGTTAATGAGGTGACTTTTGTCCCATAGCTGAGGAAGGAGGCTGATTACCAGGAGAACAAATCATGAGATTAGAGGATTGGAATTTTCTATCTCACCCACCCACCACACCCCTTCCCCCCAACATCTGGGTAGTGAAAAGGGGCTGGAGGTTTAATCAATTGCTGATGATCAATGATTTAGTCAATCACACCTCTGTAATAAAGCCTTCATAAAAACCCAAAAGGATTGGGTTCAAAGAGTTTCCACGTTGATGAACACATGAAGATTTGGGGAGAGTGGTATGCTGAGAAAGGCATGGATACTCTGTCCTTTCCCCATATCTTGCCCTATGCATCTCTTCCATCCGGCTGTTCTTGAGTTACATCCTTTTATAGTAAACCAGTAGTCTAATGAATAAAATTATTTCCTTAGTTCTGTGAGCTTCTCTAGCAAATTAATCAAACCCAAGGAAGGGGTCATGGGAACCTCTGATCTACAGCAGGTTGGTCAGAAGTACAGATAATAACTTGGGCTTGTGATTGGTATCCTGAGTTTGAGGGAATTACTGGAACCTCCAATTTGTAGCCAGGAGGTCAGAAGCACAGGTGACATTATGTACTGGGATTATGACTGGTGTCTACAGGGAGAAGCAGTTTTATAGGACTGAACCTTTACCTGTGAAATCTGATGCTATCTTCAGGTAGATAGGATCAAGATTGAGTGGAGTTGTAGAGACACCCAGTAGGTGTCCAGAGAATTGCTTGTTGGTATGGGAAACCTTCCCCCATTGGAACTGGTAACCAGAACCTATTTTAACATGTAAAATTTTGATTGGTAATAATAGCAATAAAAATTTGGAGTTTTGACACTGGGGATATGTATGTAACTATATATGATATAAAATAAAATTTAAACCACCGTTCTGGGGTACTTAACCATCCTTCTCTTGCTCTTCTCTAGGAAAAGAAATTTTTTTTCTCTCCAAAATCCACTGCAGTCTTCACACAATATTTCTGTTATACTATGATTAATTTATTCAAATTTCTTCCTAGATTCTCCTTTCAAAACTGCTTAATGCTCCCTTCTCTATGGTGACTACCCTGACTGAACTAAAGGATTTGAGTCAAGTGAATTAAGCCATACATCCTTGGCAGTTGTGAATAGCTAAAATCGGCTGTATATGCTTTTTATATATTTCAATGTTTTGTGGGTTTTTTCATATGTTTTTTACTTATTGTTTTTGTTAGTACTAATTTGTGTTTTACTCCATTAAATTAGGAAATAAATAAATTGCCATTATAAAAGGTAAATAAATCTAAGTTGATTTTACTTTAAATGCTTGAAGAATAGGAATTTTTGCCAATAATTCAATGTTGGTGTCTTTTCAGTGCTCTGCTGTTTTTTTTCTAGTAACTCACTGACAAATGCTTGAATAAATAGCAGTCAAGAACTAGAATGAGAATTTTACTTTATTTTTATTTTTAAAATATAATTTCCAATAATATGGGAAATTAAAATTTACAATGATTCTTATTTAGATGCGAATACATTATCATTTATATCCCTGATATTGTGATCCAAAAACTATTTTACTTGTTTACATGGTAAATGAAATCCATAATAACAAGATACCAACACTCTAATGTTGCTTTGGGCAGATTATTTGAAACAGTACAATTTAATCATTCTAAATTCCAGTTCTATGGTCCAATTGCCCTATTACTTTCCCTACTCTCTCTTATTCAAGAATGAATAACACAGTGTAGACAAACCCTTTTTTCAAAAGAGTATTTTCAACATTTTTTTAAATGACACTGGTCTCTACAACATTTCTCAAACTTAGTGGACATCAGAATTATCTCAGAAATAAATCTATTTTGGGTTTTCACTCCTGCTTTAGGAAATCTGTGGGGGAGGGGGCTGAGTATATCAATAGTTTGCATCTTCCATCCATCACTTAAATCATAGTTTACTCTTTCATGCGAAATTATTGAAAAATTGGTTGCAATTTTTAATTATATAAAGGTAATATTCTAATACACTAAGCAATCTCCAAATGCCAAAAAGTATTAAATTATTTTATCTCTAAAGATGCTTACTGCAATGCCTCCACCATTATTTTGATCATTAGCTCACAAGAGAGGAATATAGAAGTAGATAGCATTAAAAATTTTCCAAAGGAAAAAATATCAAGTTAGTCACTATTACTGCATTCCCTAGAATTTCACATTTCCTCAGATCTCAAAATGTAGCAAAATGGTGATTAAGATAAGTCTTTGACACAAAGGAAGAGAATAAATCAACATTAGTAATTCAGAAAATATTTCAATGACAGTAATGACATTTACTTCATTAAAATGGTCAAACTATTCTCAATTTCTTTTAAATCAGTGAAGATATATGATGTCTCTATGTCAATAGTAATTGTTTATTATTTAATGCTCTGTATTTTTACAACCATAAAAGCCACCTCAAATGGTTGTATTTGAAAAGAAACATCTAGATGTTAAATCAGTCAACTCTTTAATGCATCAAGTACACTGTATTTATATATTTAATTAGCATCCAAGGAAATCTACACAGGACAGTTCTTTCCAGACAGTCTTTGAAGTTAGAGGCAAGATAAAATACTGGATAATTAATCAACGTCCAATTGTTTTAGGTAAGTAGATAAGATAAATTTTTCTCTTTCCCCAGAGTTCTGGATATTTAAATTCTGAGTAATATCTTATTTCTACCATCACTATTATTTTTTTGTTTTTTCATCTTTTTGACATATTCTTCTTCTGTTCTATGGTGTAGATTTTAATGTGATATTCAACAGTTTAAATTTTTAACATAAGGTCTGTGAAATTATCTTTAAATTGTACTATTTACTCTGTGAGTTATAATTTACATATCTAACTGTATTCTTATATTTTTACCTCAAAATCTTTGACAGTGATTTAATCACATGATTCTTTGTTTCTTCTCTTAGTTGGCTACATGATTCTTTCTTGGTGTTGACTGTAACTCTTTTACTGTTACGGTCCTTAAAATTAATTATTTTACTATTGGTAATAATAATTCAATTTAACAATAACCAAAAAGGTATGCATAAGAGAAAGATTAAATGTACTAAATACAGTAGATGAAAAAAAATGCCATTTACAAATATATGTAAAGGTCTTGTAGAAATAGTAAATGAAAATAGATTTTATTTATTGGATTAGAAGAGAAGCCCTAAGCAGGGAAAACAGGTAGGGAATTGGATCTATGAAGTTAAGTACAGTATATAAATACAGAGACCAAGGCAGTGAATATGGACAGGAAGAGGAGGTATATTAAAATAATTGAAGACTGGATCTGTAGGATGGATTTGCTGGCTTTTATGGAATCTGAGGACAGGTGTAGAGTAAAAAATTGTCAAAAGTTCTTAATGGGGAAATTAGTGAATAAGGAAAAGAGCATGACAATGAACTTATGAGAGTTTCTTCTAGACCCAAGACATATTCAGTAAATGAGACACATAACACTTAAGTTTTGATAAGATAGTCTATTTTTTGTTTCTTTTTAAATTTTTTTTTAAGTTTTTACTTCAATTCCCGTTAGTCAACATACAGTGCTACATTAGCTTCAAGGCGTACAGCACAGTGACTCAGCATCTCCATACATCACCCTGTGGTCGTCCCAAGTGTACTATTAATCCCCATCACCCATTCAATCTATCCCCACACACCGACCCCACCCCCTGGCAACCATCAATTTGTTCTCCATAATTAAGAGTCTGTTCTTGATTTGTCTCTCTTATTTTTTTCTCTTTGCTTGTTTGTTTTGCTTCTTAAATTCCACATATGAGTGAAATCATATGGTATTTGTCTTTCTCTGACTTACTTTGCTTAGCATTATACTCTCTAGCTCCATCCATGTTGTTGCAAATGGCAAGATTTCATTCCTTTTTATGGCTGAGTAATATTCCATTGTGTATATGTATATATATATATATATATACACAGAGGTGGTATATATATATATATATATATATATACCACCTCTTCTTTATCCGTTCATCTATTGATGGACACAGGCCATTTCCATATCTTGGCAATTGTAAATAATGCTGCTATAAATATAGGGGTGCTTGTATCCCTTTGAATTAATGTTCTCACACTCTTTGGATAAATACCCCGTAGTGCAACTGCTGGATCATAAGCTAGTTCCATTTTCAACTTTTCAAGGAACCTCCATACTGTTTTCCATAGTAGCTACACCAGTTTGCATTCCCACCAATAGTGGATGAGTGTCTAGGATAGTCAATTCTGAATTGTCTAGAGACTAAGCCAGGTATGAAAGAACATAAAGAAATAGGTTTAATTTCCAAAGAGGAACAACATAATAATATAGGATACCTTGATGTGGAGACAATAAGCAGAGGGCATGCTAAAATTGAAATAGCAATGAACTTTACATGTGCATCTGTGTCTTCTAGAGTTTTTTTCTCATGCTTAGTCAGACAGATACCAATAGATATTTTCTACTTGTAAATTTTGTTTAATCTTACCCGCATTTCCTTTCTTAAACTGCCAAAGCCTGGTGCCCTAGAATGAGGAAAATTAAAGTCAGGCTGAATCAAATGCCCTAATTTAGAACCCCCAGTGTAGTATCATCAGTCTCTATTCAAAACTAATTATATTTGGCTATTGGTTATTTGATTGATTTTTCCAGAGTATTAAAAAAATCGCTTACATAGTGAAAATATAACTCAAGACTTCTGACCCTTGAATGCAACCACTAGAGTACATGCTGATGACCTTTTTATGGCACCATAGAAATAATTTATAAAGTTTTAAAAACCATAGTCTAGTATTTGGGGTTTAGAGCCAGGAGACATGTATATTAGAGAGGTAGCTATTTCATCCAACAAATATAAATTGATTTTAGTTGTAAGTGTGGTCTAATTCACTTAGCTTAAATTATTTAAGCATCATTTATAAGTGTATTCAGTACTAAATTACAGTTGAAATGTTTGTCTTCAAAAATAGAATGTTTCATTGTATAGGAGATGGAAATCTGGATTCACTATGAAAAACCGACACAGCATTATTTTTTCTAGTTTGGTTGTAAAATTTTAGTTAGCATGGGGAAGCTGACATATTTTAGAGGACAGATATTTAAAGTTCTACAATCTCTAACATAATTCTTTAATATTTTATTTGCTTCATGTGGTATAATAATATATTTATATACTTACTGATACAGTGTGTTGAGCCTTAATCTCATTGGTACTCACAGGTCTTGATAGAAATGTCGAGCAAGCAAGTGTATTTTAAATGTTGTTTCATCACCTTTGAATAATCCCTCAAATGTGACCAGATGGCACATCTGTAAGGTTCTTGCCAATACTCTGTGGCAACTCAGAAAATTCTTTATGTGAGGACATGCAATGGCCGCAGTCTATTTAAAGTATGCAGTTGGAACTGCACAGATCGAGGCTGTGTTTTTCATAATACTTTACGTGAGATTGAGACTATTTTAATTGTCTATCTGCAAGAATGGGGATGAATGGATCGAATGGAGATCAAGCCATCTTTTGTTGCCACTGCTATCTGTTCAGAAGACTAAATCCACTCAAGAAGTAGGAGATAGTATCAGCACCAACAAGTAAGAAGTTTGCTTCCATGGCGTTATAGAGACTGCTTTTAATTAGATCGAACACCACTTGTATATAGATTAGATCCTGGTGGTTGGGTGAACTGAACTGATTAGTCACCAAATATTAAGCAGTCAGTTCAGGCAAACAGCTGTTATGTAAATTTAAAAGTATTAAACTATTTATAATTAGCCACAGACAGAATGCATGGAGGTGAGTAGACCTGCATGTACAGAACTCTTTCTGGACTCTCTTAGAGAATGTTTTCCAGATTGAATAAACTTCAAATAAAAATCCAAACCAAAAATCACACCACATAAATATCTGAAAGTGTTTGAAAGTTCAAAGTTGCTAACTTAAAAGCTTAAGAGGAAAGGAAAAGCTTAATTCATTAATTATTTTACTCTTAAAAAAACAAACAAACATTTATTTTCTCCCATTTGGAGGGCTTGTGACTACTACATTTTCAAAAGAGGGCAGGTAATTTACTGATTTAAAATGTAAGTAATAATCCATATAAATGTGTGCATAACATGAAGTAGAAAGTCAACAAATATTTGTTGAATGAATAAATAAAATTAATATGAAGAAAAAATATTTTTAAAACATTCTAAAGTAAGCCATCAAAATTATATGGGGATAATATAATTTGTTTGCACGTTTCTTTGTTTTGTTTTACCATTAAAACAATTTTTCTCCCTAAATACTTACCTTAATTGGGTGTTTACTTAAGGACCAATTTAGAAAAAAATCGACTATTGGGATGCTTTTTATAGCTTACATAACATAATAGGATAATCTGATTTTATTTAAGGAAATTGACCAGATTCTTGGTGAGATTTATTAGTTAATCTATGCAATGAAAATCTTCATTGTATTTATAAGTATAGACCCATACACTTGGTTATAATTTCACATTATTGCATTGAAACCAGGTGCAAATAGAAGAATGTACCAAGTCTGTTTTCGAAGCACCAGCATCCTTTTTCCCTGCAGTTGGATTCTTATATTAACACTATTCTAAATCAGTAAAACAGAATTACTCTGAAGAATAAAGAGATAAAAAGTAACCTATAACAGGGAAAGCAAGATATCCAAAAGTGAACATTATATTATCCCAACAAGACAGTAGTGATATTTCTGGATAAGGGAAGCATCCTACCACACCTGTGTCTCTCTGGTGGCTTCGCTAACCTGTCACACCCGAGAGACACTTTCACCCTTCAGAACTTCCGGGGTGGTGGCCTAAACACCAGCCTAGTCCCTACCCCACCACTGGAAAGAAGTCCATGGTAGCCTGGATAGCTCCAAACCAGGCCCTCTCTTCAGTTTTATCCCCTCCTTTCCTGGAGCTGTGAGAAGCAGAGAATAAATTTTTTATCACCTTCATAAACTTCTATCTATAATATGTGTGTATATTATATGTATTAATAATAGCATATATCAACAAAGCTTATTTTCCTTTTATTTTACACAATGTAACACCCTGTTCACTTCACTTCATAGATCAGTGAATCACACATATTTCTCTGTTTTCTGTTACAGTACTCTTTGAAAATATGATATAAAATAATGCAGAATCAGTTTTTTTACAAAATAGATCATAATTAATCACACTGTACCCTTACCTATTGTATTAAGGTGTTTTCTTTTCTTTTTGAATAGTATAAACACAACTGTGAGAAATTCCTACAGGTACTTCTAGCAGTCAGTGGTTATTGCCATTTTGAAGATTCTTGATGCATATGACAAAATGGCATTGAGAAGAGTTGGACTAAGTTATCAATCCACCAATAGTGCCTGGAATCATGTTTCTTACCAAACCCTCATTAAAATGGGGAATTACCATTAAAGAAAGTAAAGTCTTTGATTGAATTCTAGCCTTGAAAAAATATTATAATTATGTGGGTAAATCCTCAAGTAATAATGAATTTGGTCATTTTTACATGTTTATTAGTCTATATACATTCCCTCGGTTTTATTGGGACAAAAATTTTTTGCATTGATTTTAGGGACTTTAAACATAATATCAATAACTCATTGTCATGAATATTGACCTATTTCTTGAGCTTGTCATTTGACTTATACTTTCATATGATAAATTGCAAACATCGGATTTACATGTAGTTAAATATATTAATTAATTTCTGGGCAGTTCTTTGTTTTTATGCTTAGAAAGTTCTTCACTTTCTTGATAATAAATATTCATCAATATTTCCTTTAAATTGCTGTATCATTTAGAAATTTATTTTTCCTTTTAACTTTCTGTTCTGTCTGAAATATATACTTGTCATATGGTATATGCTAGATGAGTGTATTTTTGATTTTTCAAATTTTAAAATTTTCTCATTTGCACCAATTGTTAATTCCTCCATTCTTTAGTGCTTTTCCCCATTATGTTTCAGAAGCCAAATACTGTACAGAAACATTGACATACACACACATCCTGTTTCTACACATTTGATTCTGTTGTATCAACTTGACTGTCATGCCAATTTTCCTATTTTGGGGGCACATTATTTAACTTTATACTACATGTTTAAATGCAAATTTTTCTAGAACTCTTTTTATTTTATGCTTTTATTTGCCAAAAGTATCTTGTATTTTTTCTTAATGAATCAATAAAAGAATTAAGGAAGAAATAACATTTTTATACATTTGAGCCTTCCAAACCAGGAATATAATGTGATTTCTTCAAGTCTTCTCTTTTGTCTTTGAGTTAAGATTTATAATTTTTGTCCTGTGATTTTGTACATTTCTTAGTGAATTTAAGAGTAACCTTCAAAAGTGAAAAGGATATTATTTTTGTTATTTTTTCTGAATTATCTGATACTTGAATTGCAAGGTAATTTCTGCAAGTGTCCCTTTCAGTTGCATGGCACTGAATGGTGGAGCAATATCACAGAGCTTTTCAGATATCTCAGGAATCCAGCATATTTGTAAACACATCTCATCATTCATTACCTGTGTGACCTTGAGCAAGAAACTTAAGCTCGTTTTACCTCTGTTTTCTTACCTATCACATAGAGTTATTAGCAGAAAAATTTCTTTAGGTTTCTTGTAAAATATAAATAAGTTAATAACACTAGAATACTTAAAACAGTGCTAAACAATTGGAAGTGTTCAATTATAAATCTCTATTTCGTTTAGGTGCTCAAGTGTAAGATGTTAGCTATTATTTGTAGCGTTATATCTTACTGCTAAAATATAATAAGAATATTGATATGATTACTATGATGAAGAAAAGGAGCTGTAATGCAGTCAATGTGTTTAGTCAAATTAATTAATGAGTCATCTAGACATCAAATACAATGAGCCACCCAGAAGTGTATCACTCCTGTCAAAACAAGCAATAGCATCATTTGATTCTGGAAACAGGATCTATGACAGCTGAAGGAGCACAAACTCTAGTGACAATTATTTTAGTACAGTTAAAAAGTTTGTTCATCAGTATTATAATGACTTTCTGACTATTATATTTTTATGCTATTATTTAAAGCAAATTACATGAGTTCTTGGTAATACATCAATTTAGTAAAACTAATGTTTTATCTTCATAGATCTTATTTTATTAAAAAATAACATTTTGAATAGTGACACAAACAACTAAACTTTGAGGTAAATGAACTGGCATTTATTATTCTATTCATAAAAAATCAATAATAAAATATTCATTCCTGATTCTGGAAAAATAGTGGACTACGAAAATTTGTAAATTTTTGGCTAAAAAGACCTAGACTTGCTGAACCAAATAGCAATAAAATAAAAAGTCAGTAAAAATAAATGTCCACCTATATTTCTGTATCTCACTGAGTTAACATTGTAAGCTCAATATAAGAGTAAAGACCTTTTTTTTCAGGAAAAAAAAAAATTCATAAGTTTTACATCCATAAAAAAGTGAATTGAATCCTGATGATTAAGAGAAATGCTTGAAGCAATATTGCACAAATAAATTGCTAAATCTATGAGTAAATCTGAGCAAACACAAACTGTGGAAAACAGTAATGATAATAATTACCTATTTGGGAGTAAATAAATATAATAAATAAGATAGGATTGGGTTGATTAAAATTAAAGCATTCAAACTCTACATTATTCAGAAGGAGGCTAGAAGAGACAATGATTCTGAAATTTCCAAAGTCAAAAATAATTGTGAAAGTGTAAACATATTGTTACAAATATAAATACACAAAGTTTAATTGCTAATGCAGGAGAGGAAATAATAAAAAATGAAGCAAACATAATAAATAAAATAGCAGGCAGGTGAGTATATACAGTAATATATGTTACTTATATATTCATAATATACAGGAATATATATTACTCATTGTATTTAGAAATAAAGGATAGAATAGAGAATAAAAATACCAAATGCGTAAAATTATATATATGTGTGTGAATCAGTGTGTGTGTCTACAAACCAATATGTATTTATATGTGTGTGCAAATTGGTGACAAAGAGAATTACTTAGATTATTTCTGTGATTTCACAGAACGATAAAACTGTACTGAAACTATATATCCCTCAAATAAAATGTTAATGTCATAAAGCAAACAATTCAACATTGACAAATGGAAACTGAAAGTCAGATTTGAAGATTTTAATAAAAACTATCTATGAGGTGCCTAGGTGGCTCAGTCAGTTAGGCATCCGACTCTTGATCTCAGCTCAGGTCTTGATCTCGAGGTTAAGATTTCAAGCCCTGCGCTGGGCTATATGCTGGGCATGGAGCTTACTTAACAAAAACAAACAGACAAATAAATAATAGAAACTATCTACAACAAATAGATAAAATTGACAAAATTGAACAATGACACAAAATATTATTTTAAAGATTTATTTATTTTTTAGAGAGAGAGCAGGGGGAGGAGCAGAGGGAGAGAGGGGCAGATCAGACTCCCCACTGAGCACGGAGCCAGATGTGGGGCACAATCTCATGACCCTGAAATCATGACCTGAGCCAATATCAAGAGTCGGACGCTTAACCAGTTGAGCCACCCAAGTGCCCAGATACAAAATATTTTAATAATGTAATTAACAAATCTGATCTAAAGAACATATACAGAATTTTGGTTTAAAAAATTAAGTAAACACTTTTCTTTAACCATGCATGAAATATTTATAAACACTGACCATGTATTGAGTTGCAAAAGAAACTCAACACAGACTAAATGACTGAGTTCACACCAAGTAGTATCTCTTTCTCAATGGATTATTAGAAGTCAATAATGAAGAGATAAGACTTAATGTCTTACTTTCATGAATTTAAAAATATACTGCAAAGTAATATATTGAAGAAAAAATTTCATGTGAAAAAGACACCTGAATTCATGAACATAGCACATACTTCTAGGATGTAACTAAAATGGCATTTAGAAGGTAATTTATAAATATAGATTCATATATTAGAAAGGGAGAAAGATTGAGTATTAATGTGTAGCAACTCAAAAAGCTGCAAAAGAATAAGGTGATAATTTGATAGGTATGGAGGGAAATTAACATATGTGATTGTTGAACTTAGAGTAAAAATAAAAGAAAATATAGGTGACAAGAAAAACCAAAACCATTTCTTCATAAATGGAATTAAACAGAAAAATCTCATCTGGGATGATTGATTAAGAAAGATAAAGTTACAAATAGTATATAGAATATTAGAAATTTAAAATAAGTAATATCATAAACCAATTGTATGATATTAAGTTATATGTTTTTGTTAGTTACATAATAATATGTTATATGTCACATATCTCACTTAAAAAAGAGAAAAAAAACAATTAAAATCCTAAAGGAAAGACAACTGTTCCAGAAAGCTGTAATTATCTAAATTGATTTGATAACAAAAGAAAAACAAAACAGACCAGTAAGTATTCACCCACATGAACTGCACATGATTTTTTAAGAGAATGCTACCAAACTTCAGAAACAGATAATCCATACAATACAAATTGTACCAAATGATTAGACAAGAAGGAATTCATTCACTTGCTTTATGTTAAGAATAATATTAGGAACAAAGACAAGGAGAATGAAAATGTACAAGAAGAAAACTATAGACCTATTACCACTATAAATACTGAGATCACAAAAACCTAAACAGACATCATCCTTAAATCAAAACCTCGCATGCACACACACAGATACCCACCCCTGCCTTTTGTAATAAACAATGTGCTGGAAATTGCAGTCAGTAGCACCAAGGCAAGGAAAATAAAGGGACAAAAACAACACTTTCTTATGAACGGACACGTCCATCTAGGAAACTCAACATGTTCTATAGGCACATTATTTCAACTAATAATAATGTTCAGGAAGTTTGTTGCTTATAAGAACAATAGCACAAAACAAAAGTGATCAAATACATTCATTGGTAAGATCCATACTGTCATTGTGTTCTGGTGTTATAAAAATCCCAAGAAAGGATTCTGTTGTAGTTCTTTAATCTTTAAATAAATGGTGATTTATTTAAATATCTTTCTTTATATTTTTGTATTATTATTTATGACATTGTTCGGTTTAGATTGTAATGCTCTCATTTTTCAAACAAAATATGCCATGTTTAATGTCATGAAAAATAAAACTTAAGCTAGAGTGTATATTTTTTAAGTAAACCATGAAAATTGGCAACATTTGTTATTGATCCTTTATAAAATATATTTATACTTGTAAATTTTTCCATGATAATGTCATAATTTTGTTTATTAAGCATGCCAATAATAATCTTGAGCTAAAATTTATTTAATTGTGTTAATCTTAAATCTTACATTCTTTCCATCCTTAAAATGAATTTGAAACACTAAAATCTCACCAGTTTCTTTAATGTGGTAAAAAGAACACATAACATAAAATTTATCTTCTTATCTACAGAAGAGTAGTATTAACTACAGACACACTGTTTGTAATGAAATCTCATTAGTTTTACAGTCTTACAATTTTTTCTCATCAAATTTACATATTTATGGCTACAATGAAATCATATTAATGTTCCTCTTTGAATATGTCCCTTTGCTTATGTCATTTTTTAAAAAGTTTCCTCCATTTGATTTGAAAACTACTTTGACTTCGTTTTCTCAGTAAAATGGGTAAACAGCAAAATATATGTATGAATAACATTATTTAAAATATCTCATCTAAATATACCCATAGACTCAACAACTCTATATAAAGAAATGCATCATATCAGCAATCAGTCAATAAAAATGAAAAACATTACCTCAGATATAAGATTGTAGCAAATGTACAAGTTACAAAATATAATGTATTTTGGTTAGGGAGAATATTGTCTGTCTTCCATATATAGGTTTATATTAATATTTATACTCTTGGGGCGCCTGGGTGGCTCAGTCGTTAAGCGTCTGCCTTCCGCTCAGGTCATGATCTCGGGAGTCCTGGGATCGAGCCCCGCATCGGGCTCCCCGCTCGGCGGGGAGCCTGCTTCTCCCTCTCCCACTCCCCCTACTTGTGTTCCCTCTCTCGCTGTGTCTCTCTCTGTCAAATAAATAAAATCTTTTTTTTTTTTTTAGAGATTTTATTTATTTATTTGAGAGAGAGAGAACGAGAGACAGAGAGCAGGAGAGGGAGGAGGGTCAGAGGGAGGAGAAGCAGACTCCCCGCCAAGCAGGGAGCCCGATGCGGGACTCGATCCCGGGACTCCAGGATCATGACCTGAGCCGAAGGCAGACGCTTAACCATCTGAGCCACCCAGGCGCCCCATAAATAAAATCTTTAAAAAAAAAATTATACTCTTATATCAGCAATAAAAACTAAAAATCTGTATTAGAATTTTTCTGGCTAGGTCAATTTGATGTTCATTGTTTCCCATACAAGTGACTTTGATAGTCTGTAAAAACAAGTCTTAATTTCATTATTTATCATATGAAATCCTTCCCAAACACCTCTATTCTAGGGGATTTTTTTTTTAAAGATTTTATTTATTTATTTGAGAGAGAGAGAGAGAGCATGAGGGGGGGAGGGTCAGAGGGAGAAGCAGACTTCCCGCTGAGCAGGGAGCCTGATGTGGGACTCGATCCAGGGACTCCAGGATCATGACCTGAGCTGAAGGCAGTTGCTTAACCAACTGAGCCACCCAGGCGCCCTATTTTAGGGCGTTCTAAAAAGTCTTTGTTCTTTTGGCTACAGATACATGTATTTATAGATATGAAAACCAAAATCTAAAATAGTCTCTGAATATTGATATTTTCAAGACAGCTCTAGTCTTGAAGTCTAGGAAGAATGGCAGGCGGTTCTACAGTAGTACTTGCAGATAATTCTAACATTGAGGAAGAAAGCAAAACACTTCTCTCTACCATCACTAAGCTGATTAAACTAACCTTAGTACCTAGGGCTCTGCTGAGCTGGTTTGTGGTGAAGGTGGTGGTTGGTGGAGATGGGCTTATGTAGTGCCATGATCCACTCTCACTGGGTTGCTGTTTGCTCTTACAACTGGTACCTACTTCATATACCATACAGTCTGACCGTTCACACTGGGAATGCAGCCTGGCCTGGAAATGACCAGATAATGGACGGTGGAGAGCACTAAGTTCAAACACTAAGACAAGTATTTGGTATTTTGATTCTGTGTCTTTTGACAAGTAATTTAAACTCTGAACCCTATTTTTATTACAGTAAACTGAATAATAATGACTACTTTCAAAGATTATCCTATGGATTAACTAAGATAACGTATGAAGCTATTGTGTATTTTTGAAATGGGAGGAATGGCTGTAAGAACTTCAAACTATTTACTACCGGATCCCCAAAGTAGTGATTGAGAGAAACATTCAGAAGGAAGTAAAATAGTATGTCTATTCCTTTTATTTTACTTATATAAAATATTCCTAGATGTAATTTCTTAGTTTTCAAGCATGATTCTTTCTATATTCACAAAAAAAATTAGATAAACCAAGGTAAAAGTTGGGGGAGATAATCTCTTATTAAAAAAATAAACCTTCCAGGGCGCCTGGATGGCTCAGTTATTAAGCATCTGCCTTCAGCTCAGGTCATGATCTCAGGGTCCTGAGATCGAGCCCCGCCTGGGGCTCCCTGCTCCGTGGGAAGCCTGCTTCTCCCTGTCCCACTCCCCCTGCTTGTGTTCCCTCTCTGGTTGTGTCTCTCTCTGTCAAATAAATAAATAAAATCTTAAAAAAAAAAAAAAAACCTTCCTTGGGGTGCCTGGGTGGCTCAGGTTAAGCAGCCAACTGTCGATTTCAGCTCAGGTCATGATCTCGGGGTCATGAGATCGAGCCCCACATGAGGCTCTGCTCAGCCGGGAGTCTGCTTGAGATTCTCTCTCCTTCCCCTCTGCCCCACCCCCGCCATTCATCTACTCATGCTCTCTCTCTTTCCCTTTCTAAAAAAAAAAAAAAAAAGAAAAAAAAAAAAAAGAAAAAAGATAAACCTACCAGCAGTTCTAACTTTTAAACAACACAAATGTAAGTATCTGATGTGTATAAACAATGCCTGTGTGTGCATTAACTCGTTGTATTTTCATGTCTAACTGTGAATGATCTACAATATTAACGTAGAAATAGTTTGAGATCAAAATAGGGAATTGTGATAGAAATAGAGAAAAAACTGATGGTATAAAATGTCTTTCAATTGTTATAATATAGTTTTTCTCATGAATTACATCACAAATTATAATTTGAAAACAACCAGAAATTCCCTGGAATGTTGAGAAAAAGGAATTTTCATGGTTTTGTATCTTCACTCCAGATTTTTTGGAAGATGGGACCACGTTTTGGTTTGAAATGAGTTTATTTACCTTTACGTGGTATCCTGGTAAGATAGTATTTCTCTCAAAAATGTTGCCTGCAGCATTAACTGCTCTCTTCATGCCTTTGAAATTTTTTATTGAAAGAAAATTGGCATAAGTGAGCAAATTAGTATTTGTATGACAATTTTCAGTCTATAAAGCACATAAAAATAGAGGTGAATCAAGTAAATTTCCAGAGGAAATTATGGGAATAGAATTTTCCTGTTAAATGTGGCAGTGAATTATCTAATGATGTCCATTAACAATCAGCTGATTAGTACATTGTCCCTATAATGACAAGTCTCTAATCAACAGGCACATTTAGTGTCAGTATTGGTCAAGTCAGGGAATAAAGAGGAAGGATGTAACTACTTTGATCTTTTCAAGATCAACAGGCATTTGATAGGCTTTAATCATTTTAGTGATAGCAGGTATCTTTTAATTGAATGGACCCTTAAAAATAGTACAGAATCAATAAAATAAGATGAAGTCAGAGAGGGAGACAAACTATAAGAGACTCTTAACTATAGGAAACAAACTGAGGGTTGCTGGAAGGGAGGTAGGTGGGGGGATGAGGTAACTGGCTCCATTAAGGAGGGCGTGTGATGTAATGAACAACTGGGTGTTCTATGCAACTGATGAATCACTAAACTCTACCTCTGAAACTAATAATACACTATATGTTAATTAATTGAATTTAAATTTAAAAAAATTTTAAAAAATAGGACAGAGTCTTCAATTTAGATATATCTTAGAGTCTTTCAGATGGCATTCTGTTATATACGCAAGAAAGCTGATATTTTTATTGAAGAAAACACGATAAAACTTATAGAAGAAAATAGCAAAAAAATGGAAAAATATAAAAGGAAGAAAATTATTTAATTGAATGAAAACAATACACAAAGAAAAATCTAGAGTTTCCTGTCTTTTTATGGTATTCAAGATTTTACTTTTGAGCATTTTATTTAGTATTAGCATCTTGTCTATGGAATTTCAATTCACTTTGTGTCTTTCAGGAACATGTCTTTTTTTTTTTAATAAATTACTTGTGACTGCATAATAGGGGCACAAATTAATTTTTAAAGGAAAATGTTGTATTTGCTTAAAATGGAACATAATTAGCTGCAGAAAAACAGTTTTCTTTTTAAAACCAGGAAGGCCAGTGCTGCAGTTGTAGGCTCTATTGATTATTCCTGTTTGGAACAGTGATCATTAGTAAATGTTTTGGCCCAGAGATTCAAATTATAAAGCTTGGTGCTGAGCAATCAGGCATGATTTACTGTGGAAGGCAACAGGGGATGAGGTTTTCTACAGTGTGGCAGATGGAGATTGGAAAACCATTACCATCAAGAAATGCAGAAATGTAGCTTCTTATGATAATCATAACTTGCCTACAGCTCCATTCTGTGATAATGATAGAAATTCCATGATTATTACCTTTCAGTCTTTCAAACAAATATTTTCTTTCTATGAAACTTTCTATCTGCATTCATACATATGAATACACATGTATCTAAAAAAATCTCTATATCTATACAACCTCAGGTATATAAGTAGCACATTTAAGGACTTTTTTTTTTAATTTTGCTGATCAATCTTCCTTGTTTATTATAACAAAATCAATTATGTTAGTAATTCAAAATGGGAAGTTGAAGATGCCATGTACAGATTATATCTTTTCACAAGTATTCCTCTTTCATCATCAGAAAGAAAAGCATATTTTTTAAAGATTGATTGATTGATTTGAGAGTTGTGGGAGGGCAGAGGGAGAGAATCTTCAAACGGACTCCCTTCTGAGCCCGGATTCCCAATGTCTTCATCCGCTCGCGCCAGGCTCTACCTCATGACCCATGAGATCATGACCTGTGCCAAAACCAAGAGTTGGATCTTTAACCTACTGAGCCCCACCCAGGCACCCTGGGAAGCATATCAATTTTGTTACTACTACTCCAAGTCTAATAATAAACATAGCAATAAGACCCACAAATAGAACACATATTATAAGCAGTATTTAAAGCTTTAGGTAATTTATATTTTTGCATGTAAATCATGACTCCTCAAAAGGAAATTATTTTGAGGTGTTGCAGATGAAATTAAATGTTTTTAAAATAAGTCTGTACATCTTTTTCTGTACTTTTTTCTATTCTCATATATTCTGAGAGTATTGCTGAGTAATGGAAGCAATGATTTAAATAGATGCAAAAGTAAGGGCTTCTTGGTGGTAAGATTCTCAGGAAGGTCACAAAGAGAAGAGTGTGAGTGATCCATAAACCTGGACATGAATTCCATGATGGAAAAGGTAAACTCCAGGAGATTCTTGAGTGATAGTGGTGCTGGGTAATAGGAAGTATAGTGGTCAAAAAATGTATTTCAGGATAAACCTTCTATTGATTGCCTTACATTTTATTTACTGCCATTTGTTTCCTATTTAGAAAACATAACTATGACAACAAAGAGACACATTCCTTTACTTTGTTCTCTAGCTTTTATGGTTTTCACCCCAGAATCTCACCTCTCTGAAATTCTCTGTGAGGAAGCTTGAAGTTTCATCAAACTCCTGTTAGATCAGTACAGAGCAGCTTGTTTGTTCCTGATTGTAACTCACGAAAGCCCCCAACTTGTGTAGCTCGGACTTACAGGGTGACTTGCACTTGAGGCTACTGAGTGCAAACATGTGATTTGGCGACTGGATAAAATACCCCTCCCTTTCAAACCTGATAAGCAAGAACCTCAACCATGAGGTTTAGAGGATTTTTAGCATAAAAACTATAAAGGCGGAAACAGTGTTCTTATTTATTTTTTTAATCAAAAGGGCATCCCAAAAACATATGCTAGAAAATATATGATTTCTTAGTTGTGAGAGAAAGATCATTAATAAATGTCCAGACTGTCAAATGTGGCTATTCTGTAACAAAAGAACTTCCATGATGCACACAGGAAAAGCAGCTTCATTCAGTCTTAGGTCAGTCTCATCAGGATCATAAAATGTCTCTCATTTGAACCTTTGATGTTGAAAACTCAGAAGTGTCACTTTATTTCTTTTTTCAAGGTTGAACGGAAGAATGGGGGGTTTGACCTCTGAGTGGGAGAGGTTGGCAAAGGGGTATAGGACTGCCGAGAAAAGTTTCTAGAAATCAGATTTTCAATTGTGAGTTTTATTTGCCTCACTGGGCCATTGGATTAAAATGAGAATGCATTGTATATTTCAGTTAATATATAGCATGACACACAAAGTTACTTAATACGTGTTTTCTTCTAACTTCCGATAATCTCTCCTTTTCTTCCTCCAACTCAAATGTTTGCAAAACCCTGTTAAGGAAGATAAGCATTTACATATGACCAAGGGAACATCTATATATGACCTAACAGTATTAAAGTTAAGGCAACTTTGCCTCGTCAGGTCTTACCCATTCCCCAACCCCTCTCAATCTTCCCTCTGATTACACACATACACCACAACTTGATTGAGTACTCTATGGCATCGTTCTTATCTTATTAAAACACTTACTATGTAACAAATATCTTCAAATAGTTATTGTACATTGATTAAATTGATCCACTCTGGGAGCCAAATGTGATGGTATTGCTCTCAGACAATATAATTTAGAGCCTAAAGATTAAGAAATTAATTTTGGGCAGCATGTTTATATCCATAGCATTTGTTTTCTTTTATTTAAAAGTAATTATTGCTCTACTATACATGAGAAAATAATTCAATAAGATATTTGAACCAATGAGCATAGAGATGCAGCTAAAGAGGCATAGAAATAGAGTTAGAAAGAAGGGGAGATTTAGGTATCAGGTTTGCTAACCTGAGGAATAAACTGAAATAATTGGTTGAAACTGACATATCAGTCTCTTAATTGGATGTGATTTGGATTTGTAGGTAATACTTTGTGTTCCAGAGAGAAGATACTTTTTTCTTTTTCTTTTTTTTTTTCTGGAGACTGGCAATAGTTCCTGGAAACATGGGAGGCGGTAACAAATCTTACAGAGTTATGATTCTCCACAGAAGAACTATGCTAGATGTTACCTTCTCCTTTACCTTCTTCTTTGTATTGTGTACAAATCCAAATCACATCCAATTAGGAGAATTATGTGTCAATTTCAGCCAATTATTTCACATCTACATATTTATAGGGCTACCTTAGGGCTGAAATCTCTTATTGAATAAGACTAAACATTTTTAACAGCATGATCCCAGCATCAAAACACTGGAAAACTGGGTCTCCCTCTTTTTAGGGTACATCTAAGAATTTTTGGTTAATGTAAATACACATAAATGGACTTCTGAAAATAAGACAATGGGCAACTATCAAGAAAGTGGATATACTATTGAAAATTATGTAATAATTAGTGTTCTTAAATTTGGCATTTTGAATCCATCTCAGTTTGAACTCTACCTCTTCTTCCATCTTCTGCTCATCTCCTCTCATGATATATTGAGTGCTCTCGACATTCACAGAATCCCTAAAAGGTTCATATAGATTGTATTTAACATCAAAATAATTTTCTCTCTAGAACTATATTTAATGAAATGCCTAACCCAACTCTCTACAACTCATTTAATTCTCTCAACTAAGAAATTTAACCTACACACTTGGTGTTCCTGACTGGCAATCCTGGTTTCTTAATGATTATATATACGTATTTAGATTTGATTTAGCATCCCTCAGAGAAAATTAATTACCTCACTTTTAAAAAGTGGAATAGGCTAGAAAACAGAATAAAATAAGTTTCTTGAAATACTATTCACCTATTGCAAGTCATTTTGTGTTATAATGAATACAATTTTACAAGTACTAAGAACAGAAAAAAACAATACAGAAATCTGAGCAATTACTAAGCAAGGTAGAATTACTTAAGGAATGCTTCTTAGATCTGTACACTTGAAAAGAAACATTTCAAGTCAGTAGCTTTATGTTTCAGAATTCTATTCTGCAGTAGTACAATATTTACTCTACGGCCATGAAAGTGTGGATAATACATGATATCCTCAACCTTGATGCAGCAAGACTTTGTTCAATAAGATCAAATTCAGTATCGGCTAACTTGATGAGCTGAAAGGTCAGGGGATATTTAGTCTTTTTTAAGTAACCACATAATTTTAGTCCACACAAGGGCACTTTTGAGAAGGTAAAGGATTACTATTAATGATTATGGTGAGACATCAGGCATAGCCTGGACTGTCAAACAGGATATAGTATCTTCTTATCCAGAAGTTGTTTGAGGAATACTGCACAAGACATCTCATAAACCAGAGCAGAGTTCTCCATATCTTGAAGAATTACCTTGGATGGTCGGTCATCTATAGCTATTACAATTTTTTCCTTATTTGTCTTAAAGAACTTTTCCCAGATTTACTGAGATATAATTGACAAATAAAATTATAATTTATTTTTAAAAATTCAATATTGGCCTTTTAATACAAGTTGGAATGCAATTGCTTTTATTTATAGTTCCTAAGTCACGAGTTGTAATTTTAATAGAAGAAATATTTTTATTTTGAAGGAGAATAATAATAAAACTAGGCAAAATAGTGCATTAGTTGTGTCTGAGTGAGTTAATATGTTATAGGCCATATTGGTCACCAGACACTACAGTGTACATTATGGGGCCATCATGTGGGGTTTTAGCAGGGCAGTTTCCATTAATGACAATGAAATTTATACTGCTGAAATTTCAGAATATGATTTAAAAGTATACTTTACAGAGTATATTTTAAAGGGATGCAGCAAGCTTTTTGTGATAGTGTAAATGAAAGCATCGTGTGACATCACATCTGGTAAACTTTTAGTTGTTTTTTTTTTTTTAAGCTCAAAAGTTCAGCAGATCGTGGCAATGAATAGTAAACAAATACAACTGTAGGTAGATACAAATTATACCAAGAAGTCACAGTCAAAATCATTGTGTAAAGGTGTGTCTTTTCTGACTTCTCATTTTGAATATAAAAATAGAAATTACAGAGGTGGCTTAAACCAAAAAATTCAGGTATGTCATCTTAGCTGTTGTCGGATGTGGTTCTTTAATTTTTAAATGTTATGGAGGGAACAACATGGTTTAATTAAGCAAAGGGTGAACTATATACTGTGTATAGGGTATAGAAAGGCGTATCTTATTTGTGGCAACATTAAGTAGTTGACAACTATCACTACAGAGGAATCTACTGTTAACTTTTAATTCATCTTTACTGTTGTTAATAACTTTGGGTTACCAGCCAGTTATGCCAAATCTTGGGATCTATCACTATTTCCTTTGAAATCCTTGTTCTATGCTCATCTAGACACATCTTAGATTGTTCACTTTCACATAGGCACTGGTATCAAAATGCTAGTGTTCAGATCCCAACTCTGATACTACACGATTCTGTCATATTGAGCAAGTTGCTTATTCTCGCTGCCCAAGTTTTCTTATTTGAAAAATGCAACAGTAGTTCCTACAGTCCAGATAGAGAATTAAATGTGCTAATCCAGGGACGCCTGGGTGGCTCAGTCAGTTAAGTGTTTTCCTTTGGCTTGGGTCATGATCTCAGGGTCCTGGGATCGAGCCCCACATCCAGCTCCCTGCTCCGAGGGGAGTTTGCTTCTCCCTCTCCCTCTGCCCCTCCTCCTGCTCATGCTCTCTCTCTCTCAAGTAAATTAAAAAAATCTTTAAAAATTTTTTAAAAATGAGTTAATACATGTGATGTGGTTAATATAATGCCTGGATTATATTAAGTAATAAATAAATGCTAATAATAATTATATCAATGTTATATTATTACTTATCTCTCTCCTGATGCTCCTCATTCTCCTACTGCCATCCAAAGAAGATGTGTACTAAAGGGTTTAGTTTCTTTGTGAGACTGAAAGTTTAGCCTTTAAAGTACTTCAGTGATATTATAATTGATATTTCTGATCTAAGTTTTGTTACTGGTCAATTCCAGGTGGATAACAAAATGCTAGCTGTGAAACTAATTCCAATACAGTTAAGCTCATGCATGTTTTTTCTGATTCTTATGCCTCAAAATGATTTGAAATATTTCTGTGAAAGTCTCTTACTATAGGCAGGGCACAGGAGTACAAGAGCTCCTGGCTCTGGGTGTCTCACACAGACCAGGGTCAGCCACTTGCTGCCAACAAAATCCAAAGGCAGAGACATGAGTGGTGGTGAAACCAAAAAGGAATTTATTTCAGTGAGACTGACACTGGGAAGATGGGAACTAGAGTCTCAAAGACTATCTCCAAAGTGCTGAAAATCCTTCTGGGTTTGTACAAGGAAAATGTGGAGCAAAGGTGGGTGGGTATGTGTGGGTAGATAATGAAAGTTAAAGAGATCGCTGTCTTGGAGTCACTCATGAATGGGGTCTTTTTGGCTCAGGGCGGTCCTTATTGCTCCAGGGAGTAGTTTCAGTTTCCAATACCGGATGCTTTGCCCTCAGGGTTTTATACCTGAGCCAAGAGACAAGCTTTCACCCAACTAGAAAGTTTGCAACTTTCTAGTTGCAACCGAAGTCCTCTTTCATTTTACTATATATATATTATTACACTATAGTATATACATATATAACATGTTACATATTTCATACATAATATTAAATTATAAATTATATATTATACGTATAATATATATTATATATAGATACTTTTTGTGACTATGGATGGAGAGGATGTATAAACCTTCTTAGTTTTATGCACACTAAGATTATCTTTGATTGGATTGTTACGAGGAACAGACAACTCCCATTATTTCTGAAACCACGTGGACTAACCTGATGTCTCATGTTCTAGCATTTAACAGAGGTAGATAGTACCTACTTGCTGCCTTACTGGAATTTTATTCTTATTTTTGAATAATTTAAATGGGCATAACATATAAATCTGGTTGTAAAGCTCAGAAAAAAGAATGATACTGGGTTTGGGATCCCTTCTGGAGTATTTTACCTGAGCCGTAAATCAAGAGACAGAGTTACTAAGTCAGCTTCCTTGAGTCAATCTGTCCCCAAGGCCAGAAAATCCGATAGCAATGACTATATAATTCTCAAAGATCAAGCTGCTCCAAGTTTTTGTAAAATAATTGAAGAACATACATAAAATCAGCCCTTTCTTTGACCTCTCTATCAGCAAGGTGGAAGTATCCTCCCTGCATAGAAACAAGTTACTTTACTTTTGTGATTCATTTTCTCCTAATGGTTATTAACTTTGTCTTTATAACCTGACTTTAAGTGTTATATTTGAGAAAATAATACTGTGTTACTGACCTTAAACACCAGAGATGTTTGTACAGAAGACATTTCTACTACTCTGAAAATGATGTCTATCATCATTCCTATCCTTTCTACTCTCCATTTACTATCCTAAGCTTTGTATTAAGTCATTGGAGTTCACTTTGCTTATCCAAGAGTCTCGGCCCCTTCCATTCCCTGTAATTCTATATAGAGCTCTCTACCTCAGTGGATGGGACAGTTGTTTAACATTCTTTTTGGCCTCAATCATGGCTTTGAGTGGAGGAGAGATAATTCATCTCTCTCCTGTCTTTATTGGGCCTTCAGCTTCCCTCCCATGTTTTCGTGTTGTGATGATTTTAATGCAATTACAGTAGGAGAGTTTATTCTTTTTAAAAAGAATGTGGTTATGAAATACAAAATGTAATAATTGGGACCAATTTCAGATGAAATTCATTTTCATCTTACCCATTTTTCACTTGTTTGATTTTTTGATTGGATACCCGACTGCTTAGTAACTGTGCATCTGAAACACAGTCTTTCTCTATAAGAAATTGAATTTTAGATAAATGATTCCTCAGCTAAGCTAACTCAATGCTAAGTATTGTATAGACTCAGTCCCTTTATAAAAATGTAATTTATTGGTCGCCTGGGTGGCTCAGTTGGTTAAGCGTCTGCCTTTGACTCAGGTCATAATCCCAGGGTCCTGGGATGGAGTCCTGCCTTGGGCTCCCTGCTCAGTGGGGAGCCTGCTTCTCCCTCTCCCTCTGCCCCTTCCCCCTGCTCGTGCTCTCTCTCTCTCTCTAATAAATAAAATCTTTAAAAAATGGAATTTCTTTAAATGAAGACAGTGGCTTTTGGAAAGAATACTGACCCATTATCAACTGAATATCAAACATTAGGAAACCAGCATATATTATTTTTAAACCCACAACAGAATAAACTAGAACAGCCTTGTTTCTACAACCCAACCTAGAAAATAATGGTGCAAAACATTTCACTCGAATGAGACACCTTTCTCCCAACAGTATACTTAGGAGCCATGTATCATTCAACCAAATATCCACAGAGCTGCTTTCATGCTTCAAAGAATTGGTACAATTGCATTCTCCCAAGGTAGGTCACTTAGTCTTGTACCATATGATGTTACTTGGGTTTTCCAATGAAGGTCATAAAAAAGATTGATTCCTATCCTTTGTTGTTTTGCCTTCCTTGCCATACGTAGGGCTGTGTAACGTGAGATCTTTCCTTGGTGGCTAGTCTGATCTATTGCTTGTTGCAAGGCTCCAGAGACCTAGAAAACTAAATTGCTCCCGTAGCAAGCACCCTGCAATTACTCAGGCTGTAACTACATAGACCTAACTAACCACATTGCTCCCCAGGTGGCTTTCTGGCTTTCTTGTGCCTTACTCTTTCTGCTATTAGGCCTTTTGTTGCTCCAGGGATCCAGGAGACTGAGCGTAACCTTTTCAGAGTTCTCTGATCTTTGCAAAGCTGTATTATTCTGGGTGTGTATCCAGAGAAATGGGTATCAAACCTCAAGTACTTCAAGACACCGAGTAGATCTTATCATTGTCGAAGAATATGTATTGACCTTCTACTAAGAAACAACCAATACCAAAAGAAGAAAAAGAAACAACCAACATCTAGTAGAAACATATTTAACAAAGCAATGTCTATTTTTAGGTTGTAAACATTCTAGGAAGAGGGGAGGAAAGCACATATAAAAATGGATATTTTTTAATAAGAATGCTTATGGTTTTATGTATTTGAAATTAGAAGCCATTTTTAACTTATGTGTTCTCATAAACTTCTCTGATGTTTCTTGAACTATTCTGAGATTATTAAACAAATCCTCCTGCAATTAATCCTTTAAGTTTGTGGTGTCCTTTTTGCAAAATTCTTCTACACAGAAAATGGGAAATATATGCTCTTTCTTAATGACTATGTTTTTATTATCTAAATACACTATTTGACAATTTTAGCAGGCTACAGTTAAGAGTTACAAGTTGTAGGGGCGCCTGGGTGGCTCAGTTGGTTAAGCGACTGCCTTCAGCTCAGGTCATGATCCTGGAGTCCCGGGATCGAGTCCCACATCGGGCTCCCTGCTCAGCCGGGGTCTGCTTCTCCCTCTGACCCTCTTCCCTCTCGTGCTCTCTGTCTCTCATTCTCTCTCTCAAATAAATAAATAAATAAACCTTAAAAAAAAAAGAGTTACAAGTTGTAGTAAATTTGATATGCTAATTAATAGATTGAAGTGCTGAATAACTATGCATAGAAGAAGCTATTTTGAGAATAAAATCCATTTAAGTGTGAGCCAGTTTACCTAAGGGAATGAAGATATTAGTAAACAAGAGAGTATGTTAAAATTGCCATATTTATGTTATTTTCTGTTCAGACTCCTGTTTCTCCAATATTTTGCTTATTTATTTATTTATTTATTTATTTACAGAAAAGGAGAAGAGTTTATTGAAAACTACGTAGAGTTATTCCAGTTCCTACCGCAGGCTACAGTCTGGGGTGGTCCCTCCCACATCTCAGGCAGTGGCTCCGTCCTTGTTGGTAGGGGCTGGGGCTGGGGCTCCGGCCAGGGCCCAGACTCCCCTTAGAAGCTTGGCAGCTAGACCCCACCATGGATCCTCCATCTGTGAATTTACAACTCTAAGTGGACTGTTGGCGGTGGGCAGGGGAAGGGAATGGGTCCCTACACAGGAGGCCTTCCTGTACATGGAGGCAGACAACCCTCCTACCACCCCACCCCATGTACCAAGCCCCGTGGGCTTCACAGAGTTGGACTGGGGACATCAGGCCCCCTCCCTCCCATCGTTGACTCAGGGTCCAGGGCTCTTGGATAACCCCCAAGACAGAACACATGGGGTCATAGATGTACTCACAGGTGTTCTTCCTTCTGGGGATGCAGAAGCCTAAGTGGAAGTCAAAGCTTTTGAGATGCTGGTTGCGAATCAGTACCTCTCAATCATGTGGAAGCTGTTGACAGGCTTGTCTCCCACTGTGAACGCCTCTGTGGCTCCCACTTGCCTCAGGCGGAGGCCTGTAGGCGCAGAACTGGTGGCAGGGCAGACAAAGCACCCAGCATTGGGGTCCAGGTCCTGTGGATTGATGGGCAACCGCTCTGAGGTTGGGGCTTCTTGATTTCAGAGGACAGTGCCTGAATCTATGTCTCAAATCTTGAACCTGATGACATCGATTTTGTAGATGTTCTCCTCAGGGGAGCATAGGTAAATCGTCCATGATCCATCGTAGCCCCAGCACGTCCTCCTGTCCCAAGAGCCACTTATTCTGCAGCGGCCCCAGCCTGAGCCACCTGCTGGCTCCCACTCAGACCCAGGTTCCGATTTTTCCTGCAGCTGCGGCTCCAGCTTGGGCTCCATGTGTGGCCTGAGGTCCCTAGAGTGGGCTCCGCCCCCGTCCCAACCCCATCTCGGCCCTTCTTCACGTTCATGGCCTAGAGGGGCTGCCGCTCGCCCTTTCCTCCGTGGCCACCCTCTCCTGCTGGAGCGGAGAGAAGGGGGACATTTTGCCCTTCTTGAAAGGATGTAAATATGCCTGTTCAAAGATGAGACTTCTTTAGCTAACATCAACCCAGGTATTAGATTGTAAAAGCTTAACTTTTCCCAGCTGAAGAGCAGTTTTCATTAATTGGTTACCAGAAAATACTGAAGTGCTTTTTACTGATTGGCCTTATTTTTATTTATTTTGTTTATTTATTTATTTTTTAGCCTTTATCTTTATTTATTTTTTTAAATGTTTTATTTATTTATTCATTAGAGTCAAAGAGAGAGAGAGAGGCAGAGGGAGAAGCAGACTCCCCGCCTAGCAGGGAGCCCGATGCGGGACTCGATCTCAGGACCCTGGGATCATGACCTGAGCCGGAAGGCAGACGCTTAACCATCTGAGCCACCCAGGCGCCCCAGCCTTTATCTTTAAAGCTGACAGTTTTGCTCAATATTGTGTGAGGAACTCAGTATTGTAACATTTGAGATGATAATAAATATAATACAACTTTTTACTTAACAAATATGTATTATTTAGCTAAAGTTCTGCATAATTAAGAGAGGCTCATTTACATTTAGATTTCTTTATACACAAAATTAACAGTATAATGTAGCTTAAAATCTATATAGCAAAAGCATTTCTTCTGTAAGTCTCTGGGCATAAACTCAGAAAAATTAAATCAATTTATAATGTCTGAGGAGGAGGGCAATCTGTTGAATAACCCTTGCTCCCTTTTTGACTTCATCTGGGTGCTTCCCTGGAAATGAGTACTTAACTGGTTAATTTTGCACCCCACAATTAATCTGATAGCTGGGTCTCAGGCTAATTTCTTTTTTTCTTTCTTTCTTTTTTTTTTTCTTCTCTTCTCTTTTCTTCCTTCTCTTTCTTTTTCCTTCCTTATCTTTGTTTTCTTCTTCCTTCTCTTTTTTTCTCCCTGCCAGCCTGCAGGATTTATGTGAAATTTATTTCATTTGCATTTTTACTGGTGGAGAGCCCTAGTGACAACAGATAATACAATAGTTACCCTTTATCCAAGTTTTCGGTTTCCATGGTGTCAGTTACCCAGGGTCAACCACAATCCGGAAGTAAAAGATCCTCCCCTATCCTGAGAAGGTCTTTAGTAGCCTAATGCTAAGTCACAATGCCTACCTCCTTCTCCTCACTTCATGTCACATCATTACAAGAAAGATAAGTACAGTACAATAGGTTATTTTAAGAGTGCTTGAGAGTGCACATTCACATAACATCCACGTTATTATAATTGTTCTATTTTAAGCTAATCTCTTACTGTGCATAGTTCATAAGTTATACTTTATCATAGGTAAGTACCTATAAGAAAAAACCGTAGTATATATAGGGTACTATTTGTGGTTGCAGATATCTGCTGCTCTCAGAAGCATTCCCCCATGGATAAGGGGGGTGGGTGGGTGTACTGTAGATGCAAATAAGGTTAGAGTTAAAATGAAGTTTCCCTACAAATGTGAGAAATTCAATTTTACAGGACTTACAACGATTTGATGGAAAGTCCAGACACTGCTCAGGTGCACAATCTAATCTCAGCAAAATGATGTTGTTTTCTTTCCTTGAGGAAAGAAAATCTTTTTTCTTGTTTTTGTGTGGTTTTTTTCTTTTTTCTTTTTTCCTCATTAGTTAGGACCCAATTCCCTCCAAAGTGAAAAAAATAGAACCAGAAAATGTAACCTAGAGAGTGAGGGGAGGGTGTGTTTGGGGGCTGGGTAGGCTCAGGACTGAGGAAATATCCGTCTTCCTTCCCCTACAGTGCAAGAAGCTACAGAACAGGAGATGCCTGGACAAAGGGGCTGAAACGAAGTAGCATTTCCCCTCACCCCCGCCTGAGCGAGACTCGGGGCTATGTCTGCTCCCCTAGCACCCAGGCCACTGCCCTCCACTCCACCCGTGCCCAGAGCCAGAGTGGCCCAGGCCTCCGGAGCCCCAAGGTGGCCCGCCCTGGGGAGACGCAAGCCCCACCCCAGGTGGGGACCCAACTCGACTCCTCGGTTGTGGGTCTCCTATCCCACGCACAATCTCCCCAATTTGCTTGGCCTTAGTTGTTGCCACCCGCTGCAGTCAAGGTTTCCCTGCGCCCCCAGGGGACACCAAAGGCGGGGAAGCGGCCATGGGGGTTGACAGGAAGGCTGGGGTCTGTTTCTGCCTGTCAGTTTTGGCCAGGGAAGTGGGGCCCTGCTCCGTCCAGGTTCAGGCCCCGAGAGCTTTGGTCTCCTGGCTGGACATTCGGGACCAGCCCCTGCTCGCCGTCCTGGAAACCGGCGTGATCGACGTCCACTGACGCCCAGGGACAGAGGCAGCGCGCAGGGTCCTTGATTGCTGGGCTGCAGAGCAAGTGGTCAGGCGAACAGGATGTGCACCTGCAGGCCCTTTAATTAGCCTTTATTACCCAGCAGAAACAAAGGTCCCTGGACAGACGCCCGAGCGCCCTCATTCCTCAGGAAACTCCACCTTACCCTCTCTTCTGTTCCGGACAGCCTCTGACCTCCGGCGCCTAGGCCCAAAGACCCCAGATTAAACACACCCCGTCAGCTTCCCCGGAAGACCAGACCTCAGGCTAATGGTTTTCCAGTCTGAAAAAAGTTTGAACCATTCTTAACTTTAATTGGAGCATTCTCCTTTAAATGAATTAAATGATAGTAGTTGTGACCTTTTAGCTTTGCTTGTGAATTTGCACTATCAAAAAAATGTGGATTTTTTCTTCCATTATGAGTCAATGAGTAAACAATTTTGGAGAGGAGTAATGTTTTTTTTTTTTTAGCTCCTTAAAAGCTCTGCACCTTGACTATGAACAGAACAAGTTGTATCAGGTATGCTTGCTTTATCTTTCATTTTATTTTATTTTAAAGATTTATTTATTTATTTGAAATAGTGGGGGAGGGGCAGACAGAGAGAGGGAGAATCCCAAGCAGACTCCCAGCTGAGCACCAGCTGGAGGCCCGGCTCATCTCAGGACCCTGAGATCATGACCTGAGCAGAAATCAAGAATCTGAGGCCTAATAGTCTGAGCCACCCAGGTGCTCCACTTTATCTTTCACTTTAAATATCACTTTGGTCTCTGCAATATCTTAATTAAAATCCATAGTACTTTCAAATGGTCAAATGATTTAAAAAATTTAGTATAGTCACATTTTGCAAACTACAGCATTTTAAACATTTTCAAACAGGTTTCTAAACACATAAAACAAATGTTTTGTTGGGGCGCCTGGGTGGCTCAGATGTTAAGCGTCTGCCTTCGTCTCAGGTCATGATCCCAGAGTCCTGGATCGAGCCCCGAGTAGGGATCCTGCTCAGTGGGAAGCCTGCTTCTCCCTCTCCCTCTGCCCCTGCTTATGTTCCTTCTCTCACTGTGTCTCTCTCTGTCAAATAAATAAAATCTTTAAAAAAAAAAAAAACAATTTTTTGGGGCGCCTGGGTGGCTCAGTTGGTTAAGCAACTGCCTTCGGCTCAGGTCATGATCCTGGAGTCCCTGGATCGAGTCCCGCATCGGGCTCCCTGCTCGGCAGGGAGTCTGCTTCTCCCTCTGACCCTCCCCCCTCGCATGTGCTCGCTCTCATTCTCTCTCTCTCAAATAAATAATTAAAATCTTTAAAAAAAAAAAAACAAACAATTTTTTTAAGTGAACATGTGTAGATGAATAGGGCATTTTAATTTGTTTAGTTCTACTTGTTAAAGCTTGCTACCAGTAAAAGTCTCCAAAAGAAGTGGTATGCCCTCTCCGTCTTTTGTAAAAGAAAACCAACTTACCAACAAATACACCTGTCTTCTTTTCCCATAATTCTTATGGGCCTAATCTATCATAAATGGTGAAGGTAGAGTTGGGTCATAAAGTGAATAATTCAGCACACAAGATTACCTAAAGTGGAGGCGAGGTGTTGGTGATAGTGGGGAGGTACACTGAAGAGAGGAGGGAATCGACAATATGTTGTTTAAATTTCTCTGAAATAATGTCTCTTGACAAGAAGAGATGGCTCAAGGGTAAATGGAGTGAGGGAAAAATTTTAAGATATAGTTACTCTTTACCATTTAGAAATGAAAAAAAAAAAAAGATTTTTCTTAACGTTTCTGTAGCTATTGCCATTGTTTTTCCAGTGTTTCTGTGCCTGTGGAAGTACTTAGTACAGATGTCAATGTAACAGTGTAGCTCCTTGAGGCCAGAACAGAGACAGCAACAGGAGAACACAGCTGCCAAAGCACTGTTGCCACATCCATTCTGGCAATGTTGTGTGCCTCAAAGAACAGTTTTACAGGTCTGCAAAGAGAGGCAAAAGAGAATGCTCACAGCTTGGGTTCCCTGTGAAACAGACTCCAAGATGGCGATCTACTGAGGAGAGCTCTTGAGATGTCCTGGGGAAGGGAAGGGAAGGGAGGGGGAGGGAAGGGAAGGGAAGGGAAGGAAGGGAAGGAAGCAGAATTGGACTGAGGAAGAAGTTAAGCTTCTTAACTTCTGAAGATGGCATGACCCTTCAGAGATCTCCCCAGTTGAGGCAAGAATACTGGATGCAGACCACCCTGGAAAGGGGGTGTGATGTTTGGCAGGGTCCTTCCCTTTTGCTGAAAGAATCCCCAAAGGGGGCTGACAATTTAAAGTTGTCTGCTGGCAGCACTCCTAGCAGATGGGGAAATAAATCCTTCATTCCTCAAGGGGGAGTGATGAATGGAATATAGTTTTATATTGGCAGAAGAATTTGAAATTTTCCTGACATCTGTTTCTCCTCCCTCTGCCTCTTCCAATCCATCCTGCATTTAGCTGCCAAACAAATCTTAACTCGTTTATAAAACTCCAAGTTCTCCTGACTGCATTTTGAATCAAATTTTACTATTTAAATTCCACTTTCTCTTTTTGTCTGCCCTTTGCCTTATTATAATAAATTTTTATTTCTTTGTTATTTCCTCCAAAGAGACATTTATAAAAATGAATGTATCTGCTCACTCTTCCTGGAACACAGGTGCTCGTTATGGACTCTACATCTCTGCTCATGCCCTTGCCTTCACCTCAGACATTGTCTTCCCTTGTCTTTCTACCTCACCTTGGGTTTCATTTCTTCCTGAAGCATTTCCTGCCAGGCTCCACTGATCTCTTTTTCGTTGGCCCCAAATGTACTTGCATTCTGTACTTCATCAAGTCTTTTTCTAGGTGACTAGGGACAAATCACGGAGGGCAGTCACCGTGCTTGTCTTTTTGTTTTATTTTGTTTTCTATCACAGTTGCTAGCATATTACTGGGGCCAGAGAGGAAACTTCAAAGTACTTTGTTGCTTATCTGACTGTACTATGTTCCTTATTTTCTAAGGCAACCAATAATGGCTTTGCTTTAGTGTGGTACTATTGGCCCGCTTCTGAAGTTCTAGACCACTTTATCTATTTCTCTTTTATAAAGAATAGACCTTTGTCTTCTAGTTATTTGCACACATGCCTTACTTCTTTTAATAATTCATAAGCAACTTTAAGGGGAGGCCACTACTTACTCCCTACCCCCCTTTTTTTTTTTATCCCGAATGTCTAGTCTATTGTTTTTCATGTAGAAGGCATCAAATGTGTATTCACAGAATGGTGTAACATTAATGGAATTTAAAACTGGACGTCGACAGTATAGAATAGAGTATATTTTCTGGGGGAAATGGAAGATGATTCACTCTCATGAGCTTGTTGCTTTCATCAGTTATTACTCTACCAGAGGAAAAATACATTGTCACTATTATCATCAGGACTGTATTACTTTTCAGTAGCCTATTCTGTGAAATGTAGAGCTTCACGATTAATGCCAATGATTTTTCTTAAGATCACCATAAATATTTGCACAAAGGCCATATCTCCACCTGACTCTAATTAGGCCACTTAGTAGATTTGGTAATTGAAGCCCCATATGATCATTTCCGTTGTTGACATTTCTCAACTGATATCATATAAAGCTTCCTATCCATAGATAGAAAGTAGTAATTTAATATTTCTGTTCTTTTTGCTAAACAGTGAAATTACTCTCTCCTCATCCCGAGTTTTCCTCACAAACACAAATTTCTTTTAACATCACAATTTAGTCAGAAAATTTGTTGTCTCTTACACTGCTAATGTGCTATACAAATTCATATATCTGAAGGCAAAGAAGATAAAATGAAAGATCATTCACTTAAGAAATTCAGTTAGAGAAATGAAGACTTAAATTAAGTATTAAAATAACTCATTTTCATCTTCTGATTATTGACCCATAATTTTTCTATTATAGCTATATTACATAATCATTATACTAATAGACAAGTAGAGAGAAAAAAAAAAACAAATGTAATAGGAAGGTATTAAATACAGCAAATATAAAAAGCAGGAAGGATAATCAAATTAACCCTAGGCCCTACAACATTGCGAAGTCTTTCTTTTACCTCTTTTCTAAACATAGTAGTACCTATTTTAATTATCCTGTATATTGAGATGCATAGTTTGGAAATTCTGATTCTATATAAAGTGAGGGTTTTTTTTTTTTTTCCTTAGACTCAAAGCTGTTAAAAATGTTTCCAAGCTAACATCTAGGCAAACTGAGATTTCACTGTTCCATAAAAATAATAGGGAAAAACAATGTGATCCCAGATGTATACATCTGAGCTCGATGCAAAAATGGCCCTGCTTATAATTATTACCTCTCCTTGTAACCGTGATCTCTGCCATGTGACCTTATGGTGTTCTGTGTGGGGCTTGGTCATTCGATTAGCTTTGGCCAATGAAATGAGGTAGAAGTGTCATTATATCAATTCTAAGTCAGAGTGTCTCTCCATGCTATCTCATGTTCCTCCCATTGCTGTGAGGGATGGCTTGGCTCCTACTGGAAGATGAATGACACATGATGCAAAGGTGAGTATTCCAGTTTTCCCAGTTGGTTAAGTTGATTAGTCTGTTGCTAACCAACAGATTCATCAGTAAACAAATGCTTATGGATGTACAACACAGAGCTTTCATGAGTGTTATAGATCACTGTAGTGGCAAAAAAATAGTCTATCGGTGCTATAGAGAAAGATTTGTATCAACCATTGCCATACGAAGAGCTATTATTTAACTCCCAGCAAAACTAATTAATATGGAATGTTTACAGTGGAGTATTGGACTATGTTTTTTTAAACTTCTGGTATTTCATGTCTTTTAACATACACATTCAGCTTAAAAAAGTGGAGATTCACTTATAAAATTTTACTGTAGATTCATAGGAACTCTGTTCTTTAAGAGCTTAAATAGTAATAGCTTTCTCTAGGCTCTCTTCAATTTTTTCTCTTCAAATTTTTTTACTACTTATGAAATAATTGGGGAAAACTATGTACATGCTTTCATATTATAAGCACACATCTGAGATTTTTTTTAATCCTAAGGTGAAATAAGTAGATTTCTTAATATTAATATATGTGTTTATTTTTTTAAAGTAGGCTTCATGCCCAGCATGGAGCCCAGCATGGGGCTTGAACCCACGACCCTGAGATCAAGACCTGAACTGAGATCAAGAGTTGGATGTTTAACTGATTGAGCCACCCAGGTGCCCCTATATTTCTTAATATTAAGAAGCAGATAACATATGTTTCATTTTTAAATATGAAAAAAACTCGAAAATTCATTGAAATAGTAATAAATATTTCATATATTTATAAAATCAGTTTAAACTATATAATTGAATAAAACACCCGAAAAAACCAACGTATTTTGTCTAATAAACCTTGCAGGATTTAATACTCCTGCAGAAAATATAAAATATTAACATTTTAAAGAAGGAGCATCAGCAACTTATACTTTGGCTATTCTGAATGCAGTCTTTAGACATAGGTCAGAATATCCATTTCTAATATAAAACTCTGTGCATGTGCATTTGTATTGATATTGTATGCCTATGTGTTTGTATAAAAAGAAGAAAGGTTTAAGACAGCTTTGAATAATGATTAAAGGAAAATTTCCTATAATCAGTATTAAAATGTGTCCCTTTTTTTAGCATCCGAGAGTCTTTTAAACCTTAGGTTAATCTACCTTCTTAAAATTGGGGGTAAAATAATACAGCCTGTAACTGTAAAAAGTGGGAACATGCTATGTGACTTTAGATTTGTTTTCAGATAAATTTTAAGAAAGACATATAAGAATAAAAAAAAGAATATGAGAATTCAGAAATCAATTCCATTGAAACTGTGCATGCTGACCTCTTTCAAAGTCTTTATATAACCTAGGACCCTAGGTTGAAGACATCTGGTTGAAAAAGGACAAAAATAATGTTATTATAGTTCCTTAAACAATATAGGCTTTAATGAGTTGTCCAATTGAGCGACTCTGTACACAACAGGAAAAAGTAGATGATTTGATGCTAAAATAAACAGTCCAGGCCACTTAAATACCAAGGAATTCAGAGAAGGGAGATGAAAACTTGTAGAGGTGTAATATCGTACATCAAATGAAAAGACAATTTGGCATGCCAAAAATCTGTGAATACTTTTCTAAGTGTTCAGTATTTATGAACATCTATGAGATTGAAAGCTGCTTTGTATTATTTGTCTTTGCTTCCTTCACAGGATAACACCAGTGACTGGCCCCCCAAATTGTTTCAATTCAAATCCATCTAATCCATTGCAAGGCATTATGCCTAGTTGTTAAAAGCTTGGGTTAAGACCAGATTGCCTAGGTCTGAATGTCAGCTCAAGTTGTTTAATTCTCTGTACCACGGTTTTCTCATCTGTGAAATGGAGTGAATAATGGTACTGAGTTCACTCAGTTGATGTGGGGTTAATGTCAATCACATAAAAGTGCCTGGCATATACTAAAGACTTTACAAATGCTAGCTGTTTTATTCTATTAATCCAACTTTCCTGAAGTCACCAGTATAAATCTGACCTACAAACGTAGGAAGCTTATTTCCCTACTCTACTTTTGAGCATTATCTAATTAATGTCCATACCCTAGGTGCCTTAATCCATTCACTGAGTGAAGACACAATGACAACTGAGCATTTGTTGTTAGAATATTTATGCAATTTTAGTATCAGTTAAGGAGGGTTAGAATCTTAAAAGCTTCAGATAAATTTATAAAGTCTTCCCTTTTATGTTTTTCCAGTGAAAACTGACATTCTGATATCCATCATATGTTATTTTAAGACTGGAATAAAATAGATTGGTAGGAAAGATTAAGAGAAGATAGATTTGATTATTCTTCAGACATTTTAAAAGCTTGTCATCATTATCACTACTACCAATAACAGAAAAAATACACAGTGGGTGAGCATTGTACTGTTTTGGGGGTGACTAGGAAATCTGTGGGAATATTTTGAATGCTTCTGATTAATAGTTTATTTCTTAGAAAATAATTCTAAACAAATTTATTCCAACATCCTTTCATAGTAATCTAGAACATTCTGTTAAACATTGTGAAATTTTAATGTTAAATCATAGCAATTATTTTCTAAATAGTTAATGTTCTTTTAGGCTAAATGTTTAACATATAGGAGCACCTGAGTGGCTCAGTTGGTTAAGTGTCTGCCTTTGGCTCAGGTCATTATTCCTGGGTCCTAGGATCGAGTACTGCATCGGGCTCCCTGCTCAGCGAGAAGCCTGCTTCTTTCTCTCCCTCTGTCTACCGCTCTGCCTACTTGTTCTCTCTCTCTCTGTCAAATAAATAAATAAAATCTTAAAAAAAAAAAACATACAAATGAAGACAGTTGTTTAATGTGCTGAATATATACTTATGCATCTATTATTTTAGGTGCATGTGTAAAAGATATTATGTGCCTTGCTTAAGATCTAGAGTCCAGGGCGCCTGGGTGGCTGTCGTTAGGTGTCTGCCTTCAGCTCAGGTCATGATCTCAGGGTCCTGGGATCGAGCCCTGCGTTGGGCTCCCTGCTCTGCAGGAAGCCTGCTTCTCTCTCTCTCACTCCCCCTGCTTGTGTTTCCTTTCTTGCTGTGTCTCTCTCTGTCAAATAAATAAATAAAATCTAAAAAAAAAAATCTAGAGTCCATTTTTACTATTATATTTTTTTGCAGAAGTTTGCACTAAGTTACCCTTTATTGAGTGGTTTTAGAATATATACTATCGGTTGGCCAATAATATCATTAGACCATTTGTCTTTGGGAAATATCAAATTTCTGAGGCTCTGCTTGATATGAACACATTTTATAATGTGATTTATAAGTGAAAACACTAATATTTAAAGAGCACTTTGTAAAATTTATAGAATTAACTTGCACCTACTTGGCCTCATTTAAACTATAGTGTAAAGAGATGGCTGAAAGTACCATAATTAATAATAACTTACTTTTCTCATAGCATTTATGCTTAGAACATTTTGAAATTGCATCGTTTTAAAATTAACTCTAATCCTGAAGCCTTCTCCCCCTCTCCCACAGCATTGTGGACAGTGTGTTTTGATGGTTCTGATGGTTCTCTAAGAATGCAAATTTGCTACAATATAGAGTATCTACCACAGAACACTGAAAATATCCTCTTTGTATTTAACAATCTATTCACCCAGGAGAAAAAGTTCATTTCATCTAGTCATTCAGTTATTCATTCAGCAATTATATAATGAGTGCCTTCCATGTAACATGCACTGAGTTAGGTTTGATAGTACTTGTTTTCACGGAGCTGATGGCAGAGTGGTGGTTATAGATGTACAAAATCATGTATAATTTGGTCTTCTACATGCCTTGATTTGTATGAGTGCCTTTTTCATTTAAAAAGAAGTTCAGTTTCCTATCCCCCAGAGCTATTTGCATTGCCTTTAGTCTTAATTACCACTAACATCAAAATTCCTAGTTCTGTAACTTCCTGATCAATTGTATAGTCACAGGAAGAATGTCACACCAGAAACAGACCCTATGAGCAAATGATAAATGATAGACAATTTTGCAGTTTTCTCTAAAGCAGTCACCCTTACATCAAACACTAAAATGCAAATCGACTGCATATCTATCCTTTTTCTCTGTCAGAACAACATTTTCCTGAGGATTATCATATCTCCATTTCAACAGTTCACAAGTAGCTGAAATCATGTAGCATCTCTAATTAAATTCCAAAATTCCATACCATGCGGAGAATAACTTGCCGGTGGTGGTAGTCAGAATAGTGTCAAGTTCATGAGCTGGAGCACACAAATGTAACTTTCAAGTTAAATTTCACATCAGGAAGTGCTTGGGAAATGTGTTGCTATGCAATCTAAAGATATCAAATTATATACACAGTTAACTTTCTGTGTTACTAAGGAGGAAATGCTTTCCAATCCCATCCATAAAGTCGAATATGCAATCCATATGCAGTACACTAACAGAATGAAGATTTTTGCATTGGATAAGAATTGCAATCAATACACTACTAATATCTGGCCTGTGATATTAGATTGCTTTCGACTCCCTGAGTGTTTGCATCTTGCTCTGTCCCTGCTGGATTTGGCAGAAAAGCCCCATAGTTTTACCTTGATAAAATGTAAAATAGCATCCCTATTCTATGCTAGAGGATATTCAGTGCTCAGGGGATGATAGTTGGGAAATTGCTTTTATTCTAAGTGGAGACTTCACATATGTTTATTTTTATTAATTGTTACAAATATTTTTTTTCCAGTTAGTGGCTTGTATTTTCATTTTCTTTGTGGTATCTATTGAGAGGAGTTCTTGTGTCAAAATGTTCGATCTTTGTTCAGTCTTTGGTTAGTGCTCATGTTTTATGTATCCTGTTAAGATAGACTTCTAATCCCAAAATCGAATAGAAAATCTTTATTTTTAAAAAATTTTTCCTTCTAATTAATGAATTTACATATTGACATAAAATTTTATAAATGGCATTTCATAGGTTTTTAGCTTTTTTTATATCAATACTCATTGTCCCATCACTACTTATTAAATAATCCATCTTTTCACCAAAGACCTGCAATGGCTCCTCTGTCATATATTAAGTTTTTACATATGTAGAGGTATTCTTTTTAGCTTCCTGTTCTGTGCCATTTATTTATTTCTCCATCACCATGTCAGTATCATACCACTTAATATCTTAATGTCTTCCTTTTGTAAGATCTTTATTTCTGCTAGGTCAAATACATACTCACCACCTTTTTTTTTTTTTGGTCCTAAAAGTATTGAATATTCATTGACCTTTTGAATTCCATGTAAATTTTAGTTGCCTGTGTGTCAAGTCAATGAAAATTTTGTTGAGATGTTAGTTGAAATTACAATGACACTTCATATAAATTGGGAAGCATTGACATCTTTAGAAATTGGTATGAAATCTATAAAAATATAATTGTTTTATGTACTTTCTTAATGCCTTTGAATTAAGTTATAGTTTTCTTCTTTCTTTTGCATATTTATTCATATGGAAGTATTTATGTTCTTTTTTGCTCTTTGAAATGGTAATATATAATACTGTTTTAAATTGTAGAAATTGCATTTTCTTTCACTGTTATAAACAGGATATATTTCATTTTTTGATCTTACAGATAATAACACTGGGCAGATCTATTGATTACAATATTTTTTATAAGTTATTTGCAGTTTTACAAATAGATGGAAAATGATAACAAATTTGTTTTCCCATTCTAATTTTTACCTTTTTTTTTTTTTTTAATTTGACAAATTGTGCTGGCTAGAACCTCTGATACTATATTGAATAGAAGTGATAATAGTGTGATTTCAATAGAATTGTACGTGCTATTTTTTGGTTAGTATTTTTTTTTAAATGAAAATCTATGCTTTCAACTGAAAAGATTACTATATTTGCATTTACTTGGATTACTGATATATTTTATTTATTATTGGATCTTGATTTGCTAATATTTAATGATTTTGTGTCTATGTTCATGAGAGATAGTGGCATAGTTTTCTTGTAATTCTTTATTTGCTTTTGCTGCTAGGGTAATGCTGGTCTCATAAAATGGTTGAGATGTGTTTTGAAAATTTCCAACGCTTATTCTATTATTGATTTCTAGTTTAATTCTATTGTCATCTGAGGATATACTTATATGACGTCTATTCTTTTGAATTTGTTAATATGTGTTTTATGGCGAAGAATATTGGTTATCTTGATGAATGTTCCATATGAGTTTGAAAAGAATGGGTATTTTGCTGTTGTTGGATGGAGCATTCTATAAATGTCAATTAGATCAAGTTGATTGATGCTGTTACTTGGGTCATCTATATTCTTATTGATTTTCTGTCTGCTTAACCTACTAATTAGTGAAAGAGGGGTGTTGAATTCTTCAACTTTAATAGTAAATTCTTCTAATTCTCCTTTCTGTTTTATGAGTTTTTGTATCATGCATTTTGACATTTTTGTAGTTAGGTTATGTTAGCACATATTTAGGATTATAGTTCTTTTTAAAGAATTGACTATTATTTTGTAGTGTTTCTCTTTATTTGTCACAGTGTTCCTTTTTTTTGAAAACTGCTTTGCCTGAGATTAATGTAGTTACTACAGCTTTCTTTAGATTATGTTAGCATGGTTTATTTTTTACCCTCTCTTTATTATCAACCCGAAACTTTATATGTAAAGTGGGTTTCTTTTAGACAACATACAGTTGGATTTTCTTTTTAATTCACCCAGACAGTCTCTGTGCTTTAACTGGTATTTAGAATCTTATCTTTATATGAGTTAAATATGATTATACTCCTGTTTAAGGTGATTGTTGGTTTTCTTGGATTAATATCCACTGTAAAAGTTTTATTTTTTAAATTCATTTCATGTGTTTTTATTATTTCTTCCCCTTTTCTGCCTTCTGTGGTTTTATTTTGAGCATTTTATATTATTTCATTTTGTCTTCTTTTTTTAGTGTATGAATTATACTTTTTAGTGGTTGACCTAGAAATTACAATATACATTTTTCATTTCGTACAATTCCCCTGTCTCACCTCAGTACTATTCCAACCTTTTGCCTGAGTTAGAAGTTGGAAAGGATAGGATACTCTTCAGTGTGTTTCTTTCCAAGTTCTAGAGGCCAGAAGTTCTAGAGGTTGCAAGTTCCAAGTTCTAGAGGCTTCTGAAGGTTGCAGGTAGAGTTTTAGAGCAATGATGAGTCTCACTCATTTTCATCAGGACCTTCTCTTTGTTTCTTTTGCAGCTGTCTTATGAAGGTTTTGAATGAAGATTTTTTTCAATTTTATTGTTTGATTTCTGCTGTTGAAATTTTTGCTGGTATTTATTGTGCCCCTTAATTTTGTTAGATATTAAGTGGATGTGACATTGTGATCTGGGTTGATTTTGATACTTAGAAGTCTAGACAAATAAAATTTTACTGAATTTATTATGCAATAAAAGTACTCCTAGTGCCTATTTTTTTTAATGAAATGGTGACTTGATAATATTTTCAATTGTATAAATCCACATAATTTTCTTACTCTTAAAGGTTGGATTTCAGGCAGAACACATCTTTCCAGGTAGTTGTTCTCTCTTCTCTATTCTGTATCTTTAGTAGTACAATAACCAGCTTCCCTTACTTAGATTAGAACCACTGTAATGATTTATTACATCTAATGTCAATTACCCCCATATTTTAAGCAAAACCACATCTACAGTTGCAACCTGTATCATATGTCTCTTACTTGCTGCTGCTGTTCTAAGCCAGACCACCAGTTTTTCTGATTTAAACTTCTTTAAAGTGTCCTATTAAAGTGAAGGGTGGCAAAATATACCACCTCAAAATATGCCTCTTTGGCATAAGGATTATTTTGAGCTAAAGGCACCTCAACAAGAGCAGGTATAGGAAGAGTGTTCTGACCTCTTTTCTTCCTGAAAGCAGGAGATAAAACTCCCATGTGAAAGATGTCCTCCCTATACAAGGATGAAAGAACAGTCTTATCACCAGAGACAGGAATAGGGAACGAGAGCATTCTGTACAAACAAATCTCGTTAAAATAACTCTTATATTCCTTTAGCTTTTCATATATTTTAGTAACTTTTCCACAACTGCCTCCCTTCATTCAACCTAATATAAAAGCATTTAGGTTTTACCACTTCTTTGGAAATTCATTTCCTTTTGAAGACCCCTGTGTCACTGAAAACATACATTAAATAAATTTGTATGCTTCTCTCCTGTTACTGTCTTATGCCAATTTAACCCTCAGGCCCAGCTGAAGACCCTTACAGACTAGAGGTAAATTTTGCCTACTGTGCAAAAATAAGGGTTTCTTAAAGGATCCTGCTATTACATCTCTGCTACATCTCTAGCCCATCCTTTGTACTGCTGGTGTGTGATTTTATTTCTCAAAAAGAAAAAAAAAAATGAAGTCTTCTTTATCTGTAAAGTTAAATGCAAATGAATTATCATGAATTTTAAATTTTTTAATTATTTAGGATCCACTGACCCAACCTATCTGCATGTACCTCTATCCCCTAACCTCTAGTCATTAATCGATGCCCTCATATCCTAAACCACTATGAGCTTCCCTTTCTTTCTTCCCTTCCTTTCCTTCCTTCCCTTCCTTCCCTTCCTTCCCTCCCTCCCTCCCTCTCTCTGTCTTTCTTTCTTTCCTTCTTTCTTGTAAAATTTTATTTATTTATTTGGGAGAGGGCAGGAGCAGAGGGAGAGGGACAAGCAGATTTCACACTGAGTGTGGAGCCACACATGGGGCTCTGTCCCACAACCCTGAAATAATGACCTGAGCTAAAATCAAGATTCAGTTGCTTAACTGACTGAACCATCCAGCTGCCCCCCTTATGAGCTTTCTTTTATCTATATCTTTGTCTATGCTACCCTTTTAGCCTATAATTTCAGTTTAATTTGAACTATGAAAATATTCTTCTGATATTCATATTTTAGTCTGTATCTGATCAAATGAAAGATAGAGATATCAATACATATAAGGTTAGCAATGTGAAGAAAAGTCAGTTTCATTGCCAATAGTGTAGTAAGTAGGCACTATCTTAGTGTATTACTGCACAGTTGGAGTTTATGGTGCTTTAATGAAGGATAAAGAAATAGAATTGAATAGAACATCATGAAATAGGTTCATAAGAACAATAACATTAAAAACTAATATTAAATACATTTATGTCTTTGCACAAGAACAGATATTAATACATAACATCATCATTGAATTGCATGTTTAAATATACTGTGCTTTGGAAATAATACAGTTTAATAAATGCATAAAATGTTGAATTTATTACAAAGGTATATATATATGATTACATAAAGGAAAAACAATTAATTTTGGAAAAAAAGTATTTGAAACATAAGGAAAATGTTTTAAGAGTATCACTTCTCAAACAAATGAAAGGTGTCCAAGGAAAACTTTCCTCCGTGGAGCTATAAAGATACTAAAAGAAGCTAAACATGCTATAATTCTCTTTGTTTTTCTTAATTCAAGTTAGTTAACATATAGTGTATTATTAGTTTCAGGGTAGAATTTAGTGATTCATCAGTTGCATATAACACCCAGTGCTCATTACATCAAGTGCCCTCCTTAATGCCCTTCACCCAATTACCCCATCCCCCCCCCACACCTCCCTTCCAGCAGTTGTTCCCTGTAGTTAAGAATAGGTGCCTTAATTCTAATTTTCTTGATGAATATCATGAAAAATTACAACTTGAGGGTTTTTTAACCTCTATGAATGTTTGCTAAACTTTATTTTGTTGTGATCTCTGGGTGATATTTGTAAACATCAGAAGGGCGAGACAACGATTGAGAAAATATGTGTGTATATATACACACACACACTTATGGCAAGTCCCTTGAACTAATTATAAACTCTAAGACAAAAAATATTATTCTTAGAAATAAGAAGGGGGGCTGCCTGGGTGACTCAGTTAAGCGGCTGACTCTTGGTTTTGTCTCAGGTCATGATCTTGTGGTCGTGAGGTTGAGCCCCATATTAGGCTCTGTGTGCCATTCAGAGTCTGCTTTAGGTTCTTTCTCCCTCTCCCTCTAGCTCACTCTCTCTCTCTCTCAAATAAATAAATAAAATCTTAAAAAAAATAAGGGGATCTTTCATGACTCTGGTAAAAGATTAATTGGGTGTATTCAATTTCATAATATTTTACAACTACACTCATATACCACCTCCTTTGTAAAGGATAAATATTGAATGAAGACAGTTTCTTTTTTTTTAAAGATTTTATTTATTTATTTATTTGACAGAGAGAGACACAGAGAGAGAATGGGAACACAAGCAGGGGGACTCGGAGAGGGAGAAGCAGCAGCTCCCGCGGAGCTGGGAGCCCGATGTGGGGCTCGATCCCAGAACCCTGGGATCATGGCCTGAGCCGAAGGCAGACGCTCAACCGACTGAGCCACCCAGGCGCCCCATGATGTGAAAGTTTCTTAAACAAATTCTTGAATATATAAAATTAAGGACAGTAGTAGGGGAAATTCTTATTAGAAAAAGGTGAATTGAGTTGCCTGGGTATCTTAAGTTCAAAAAAAGAAGTGAAGTCTCTAAACAACCAATCTCATGCTCAATTCAGTCTATGATGCTTGGAGTAGGTGAGCTGATATATAACTCAAGGTCATTGAAAATTTCAGAGTATATGTTTTATGAAACAATTTTAATGAAATGAGCTTTTCCAGTACACTCACAGGTGTGTAATAGCATTTTCTTTTGATCTTTAATTCATTTATTTCACTGTCTCCTGAGTTGATTTAAAGTAGAATTTTAATAGTTAGTTGCAAGCTCTTTGAGATAACTCTTCATTACCTAAATTTGTATTCTCTGGAGCAGGTGACCTTGCCTAAGAAGGAGCATAAATAAGTACGGATGTAGATGCAATTTGATCAGCCTTGATAGGCAGAATTGATTGTGACCATAAGTGTATTATGATTTATTTCTAATAATATTAAAAGGGAAACCTAAAAATAGAGATATAGTCAAAATACAGCTATGTTTCACATGAGCATAGATGAAAAACAGAAATCCATTATTCACTATCTGATTGTAGATCACTGCTATCGAGGGTTAATCAAATTTCCATCATTTCAGTTTTTCTATTTATATAGTAATGTTTTATCATAAAAAGTGATAGTGATATATAAAATGTTATCATATAGTATGTTGTATATTATAACTAATATAATACACAAATATGTATAATTTAAAAAAACTGATATAGAAAAATTACTGTATATTAAGATAATCTACTTAGTCATTGCATTTAATTTAAAAATTCAAGTAACCATTAGTTTTGAAAAATAGTTCTCTAAATTTATAAGTGCTTTGCTCATGAAGAGGTTAACTCCAACCACTGAGTATAAAATTATAGTATTTCTAGAATAGAATAGGAAAATAAGGTTGCAGGGAATCCATGAATGCATAATACTATTAGGATATACAACAATGGGGACTCCTGGGTGGCTCAATCAGTTAAGCATCTGCCTTTGGCTCAGGTCATGATCTCAGGGTCCTGGGATCGAGCCCTGCATTGGGTTCCCTGCTCGGCGAGTCTACTTCTCCCTCCCCGTCTCCCTCTGTGATCTCTCTGGCTCTCACTCTCTCTGAAATAAATAAATAAAATATTTTAAAAAAAGAATAAATAACAATAAAGACACATAAAGAAAGCCTAAAATTATTGGGTCAATATATGTAATTATAATTAATATAAGGAAAAATTTTAATGAGAAGGAAATTCTAAGAAATATAAAAAATATGGAGAATTAAGTCCTAAGAATTTTTATGGCAAAATAACTGTTTACATACATGATTCTATCCTCCAGTTTGGTTTTAATAGGAAAAGTAAAAATAATACTTATTGATACATTACTGCAAACTGAACAGTTCAGTTTAAGAAATTGCAATTAGATGTTTCTTTGCCAAAAATTTTATATTGTTATTGTATATATTGTATATACATATATGCATAATTTTTTAAAAACAAAAATACTTTATTCTAGCTTTCCCATCTAGAAATTAATATGCAAAAGGAAGGCAAGCCTATGGGGTTAAAAATTTTTGCATAAGTTTCCCCCACTGAATTTTACCCATCTATATTTTGTTTCACTTCCTTCAAGCAAACATTTTCTCAGGATCCAAATCAAGAAAAGCAATGGATGGTGAAATGATGGATGGTGTCATATACATGAAAGAGCAGTGTTTTGAAAGTTAGAAAACAAAGATTTTCACCTAGCTTGTTTTAATAACTGGCCAATATAGCTATATTTTGCTCCAGGGGTTCATATATTTTCTTGGGATTTACATATGTTCTTGGTTCTCATTAATCCTTTATGTAGAGCCTCATATTTAATGACTTGAAAGAAAATCTAATGGCGCCCTTATGATCTGATCAGTCTCTTTAGTTCAAAGTGAGGCAATTCTATAACACCAGAATAATATTTTTTTTCCTACGTATCTTTCCCTTCTGGCCATCCTTATGAAACAACTTTTTTTCTGTTTAGTTCCATTTTCATCAGCATTCGCAAGATGCTCTTACCCTTCTTTGCCTTCTGTTATACTGTTGCCTTGCTCCATTATTTTCCGTCAGTAAATAACATGGGAATCAACATTTTGTCTCTACCCCAAGGGTCTTCCAGTTGATGAAGAGGTTTTGTCAATGATATTTTTAGAGGTCTCATCATCATTACAAGAGTGTCTGAATATCCATGTATATATGACTGGGATTCTAACCAACGTGGATCCTGAAACTGGCCTCTAGATGCTTATTGCTCCTGCCTCCACCTCTGAGGTTGTGTTTGCTGTTGGCTTGGTGCCATAACTAACCTTCCTGGAGTCATAACTATGTCCAAGTCTCTAGTATAGAGGGGAGAGTCACTAGTTGTTAATTCTCCTGCTTTTGTTGATGTTACATCTGTCATGACTCCTGTGGGAATTTACTCACAGTCACTTTCACTCATACCGTTTCAGTCAGTCTTTGATGGAGTCATTGTTAGTGAAGGCAAGAGAGTCTTGACTACTTTTGAGCAATTAAAGGGGATGCTTTCCAATCATCCTATTCTGTAAGCTAATTTTGAACCATCTGACCCTTTAAATTTTGATATGTCTGTGAATTTTTGAGGTTAAATTTTAGTTCTTATGGAAAATTCAACCATCTGAAATCATCATCTGAAATAACTGAGGCTTCAATGGTAGCACTCTTCTTTGCAGGGCTCTGACATAGGACAGATCCCATTGCTAGAGGTAATCTCTGAATAATGAGTTTCACTTGTGCTACTTTTAGGGTCGATTCACATGACCTATTCCTATGTGTATCTATATGAATGCTTATGAATATTAAAAACCATAATTTATCAATTTCAGTTATTATTTCTAATAGTTATTTTTTTCCTGAGATTTCTGAGACTAGTATAAAAGAAGGCCATTGATCTCTGGTTAGAATCTCCTCCTAGGTAGGAAGTTATATTAGGTACTACTGGGGCACTAGTCATACTCATTATGGCCAAATGATTTTTGGCTACATAGTATGTGTAGCAGATGCTATCAGTGCTCTGCTCAGATGCCATCAGGTCTCTTTCACTATTTCTATGCATGCCTCCTCTGGTTCCTGTGTTCTTTTGCTTCTAACAGCTATACTTGTGACTCTCTTCCAGGAAATTTCCAAGAGTTACTTCAACCACTTCACATACACGCACAGAGAGTCAGAAGTGCCTATGGGAGTTATATCACCAATGGGTACGCTTAGTCACTGATGGACTGGTGGACTGATTGGAGAGTAGAAAAGGCCAGCATTGCACAGTGAGTATAATTTACACTTTAAAGTTTCCCTGCCGGATCAAAGTGAACCTTAAACTTTTTCCATGTGAAGATTCTCTGGATCCAGCTCTGCTATCCACAAGGCTTTGTTGACCTCAGTTTTCAGCCTGTGGAAGGAAAAAAAAAAAGGAGATCGCAGAGAAGGAACACCTGCCTCTTTATAAAATGAGGGATTAACACATACCAGTTCAATTTGTATACTGTTGGCAAGAATCAGTAACAACACCAGACCTAAATGTCAAAAGGCTGGGAAACTACTTCCTAGCACTAATTCTTTACTGTGGAAGGGGAACACAAACTGTGGAGTCTCCCTAGCTATCTGAAACATGGTCGATGTATTTGAATCCGTTCTCATCATAATCAGTCCCACTGGTAAAGTCCATAGAGGTTTGTTTTAACATCTATTATGAAAAATGTGGATTGTGAATTAAATTCTGCTCTGCATGTGTGTATATATTGTGTGTATGTGTTTAACACATATTTTTAAGTGTTTCTCATGGAAAAATTGTGTTAAGCATATGGGCTACAGAAAATAATTTTAAAATATTATGAGTCTTTAAGTTTACAATATAGGAGGGGAAATTAATACAGCTGAATTTCTGAGCTGAATTAACAAGTATTATATTAGTTGTATATGTGAGTGTATACACATACACACAAATGGATAAGTGAATATATATAGATCTATCTCAGATCAAAGGAAGTAAGTAAAATTTATAGGAAAGGGAATTTTTACAATATAGGTAACATTAACTGAAACTTTACAGAGAGCACAATTTTCATAGATTGGACAACTCAAGAAAATATTCCATACAGAGTGAACATTTTGGGCAAATTCTTAAAGCTATTTAGAGCATATTGTGGTTAATGAAATTATGAATAAATTATTCATTGACTGTTCCAGAGTGTATATGATGATGGTTTAGAGATAAACAAAATTTAGGTTTCAGAGCAATTTGTATGCCATGGAGTGGAGATTGCACTCTATTCTTTTTTTTTTTTTTTAAAGATTTTATTTATTTATTTGACAGAGAGAGACACAGCGAGAGCAGGAACACAAGCAGGGGGAGTGGGAGAGGGAGAAGCAGGCTTCCCACCAAGCAGGGAGCCCGATGTGGGACTCAATCCCAGGACCCTGGGATCATGACCTGAGCTGAAGGCAGACGCTTAACGACTGAGCCACCCAGGCGCCCTGCACTCTATTCTTGAGGGAACAAATAAAGTTCTTTGTCGATGGAAAAAAAAAATCTTCAAAAAATTAAACTGAGAAATGTCAATATTTTACTTTATCAACTATACATTCCTTATGCTGGCTTTCAAAACCAACCATAATCTGATAACCTGAACAGCCTTTGATCAATTCATTATCTGAGATTTTTTTTTTCTTCTTTTCTTCTCTTTTTACAACATAGAAGCCTTTCCCAATGTCTACCTCTACCACAAAGCTTTTTCTGGCTATTCCAGTTGTCTTCTGAAGTTCCTCCACTGAACATTCATGGAATTGATTTGACCTGCCTCTCATCTGCATCTATATACAAACTTATTTTTTCAACTAAATTTTAGACGTTTCTCACCTAAGCTTGCTTTGTGTGTTTGTTCTATAGCTGCGGAAAGAGATAAAACAGTACTAAACACAAAGTACAAAGCACAACTACTTTGTACATTGATTGGCAGAGAACTTTCTGCTATACAAATGACGTTGTATAACCCAGGGAGTGGGAGCTCTTGTCAACACAACTGTAGGAAGGAACTAAAGGCATTTTCTGTAAAGATCATGTTTGCTCTCTGTAAGGGAACCTGATGGAAATGTGGTTATGTTAAGGATTCTCTAAGCAGTTCAGAGGTTATTATTTTTTTTAAATGAACATCTTTATTCCATGAGATATTAATGGCTAGGCTCCTACTGTGTTGTCTGCTTGCTCAGTCTCAGACCAATTCTATAGCAGTTGGACATTTTCTAATTAATCGTTGTAGATGGAAAATAAATGTTTCTGAAGTATTAAGTTGATAGGGGAAAGCTTCAGGATAAATTAGTTCTAATAGAAAAATATCTGCTCTTCTCATGCCTGATCTGTAAAGTGAAAAAAAAAAAAAAAAGATTCTGTAGGCTGTCCACAAAAATTCATTGAATTTCTGCCCTAAAAAAGCTCATGATATTGCTTTGACCTAAATCTGATAGTAATTTAGTGCCAGTTTCTTCCACGGTAACCCTAGGGTAGGCCTGAATCTGGGCAAAACAAATTGCCTGTCTTGTCATCTGTTGCAATCTGTAACTTAAAGCCTTGCACCTTATTATCATTATTACAGCAGTATTGTCTCTGACAACGAAACCAAAGATTAGTGCCTCTTCTCTTACCAATCCCACTATGCAAGTGTTTAATAATAATATCATCAACTTTATACATTGGTGTATAAGTTCATATTTGTTGGAGGGCTTTCCATTTTTTTCACTTTCTTTCCATGTGTGATTGTAATGACTTACATAATTTTAAATTGCCAACGACAAGTTCAAAAATACTGGTTTAATCTATCATCTGAGTGCCAGATTCATATATTCAAATTTCTCATGGATGACACAAGGCCCCTCAAACTCCAGTACTGAACGTGTTTTCTTTTTTTCTCACCAAAGCAATTATTTGACCTGTATTTAGAATTCAGTTTAGTTGCACCACTATCCCTCCAATTATGCAACCCAGGCATCTTTTTTGTAGTGCGATCATTCCTTTATTTACTCAAGCCAGGTCTTCTAGACTTTCTTAAATTTCCTTAACTCCCGTTCACTCCATCTTTTCTACATATTTAAGTTCGGGTCCTCAAAACACTATAGAGACTATAGTAACATAGCCTCCTAACTGTTAGAACTGTGAGCTGTTCTCTCTGGCCCTACCTGCAGTTCATACTCCCCACTGCCACCAGAATAATCCATGTATCATTCTCCTATTTGGGACACTGCATAGCTTGTCCCTTGGGATCCTTGCTGGCTATAGGACAGAGTACCAGTACCTCTTCACATATTGCCCACTCTTCTGCAAGCTCGAGCCCCTATATCACTCTGACCCTCATTTTTTACTCCCATACTGAATTATATATAGTTTCCATTGCTCACTCAGCTGTTTTATTCCTTCATGTTTTGTAAACACAGTCCCTCCCTCCTATTGTGCATGAAGTCTCTGTTGGTTGCTAAATCCATATCCACTTTTCAAAGGCTTACTCAGCTGACATACTGCTGAAGTTTCACTGGACCATTTCCCAGTGCAGTGCCTGGCATGCCCTTCCCAAAACAGTCTGTTCTATTCCTGCACTTTTATATAATTGTAACATATATAACATTGATTTGCAATATTTTTCAACTTTTATCTATCCAAATAGTATGGTCCTTATATGCAGAGACCTTCTAGTATTCTTGTCGAAAATTCTCTAACCTATAATGCAGTGCCAAACATATTGTAAGGATTTTGTATATTTTAGTTGAGTATAGTTGATCTCATTAGATTTTTGTGAGATCACTTAGTAGAAATTATACTCATTATACACATGAGGGCTCCATATTCAATGGCTAAATAAATAAAGGCGTTATGTGATAAAGTTAAGCTAAAAATATAAAACAAAATACTTGGCACTTACCACAAATAAATTATATATATATATATTTAGATTTATTTATTTTAGAGAGACAACATGAGCAGGGGTAGGGGCAGAGAGACAGGAAGAGGAAGAGAAGCAGACTCTGCGCTGAGCATGGAGCCCGAGGCAGGGCTTGATCTCACAACCCTGAGATCAGGACCTGAACCGAAATCAAGAGTCAGATGCTTAACCAACTGAGCCACCCAAGCACCCCCAAAATAAATTATATTATTAAAAATTTCATATATTACATATTTACATTTTTTACATGTTCACCCAATGAAAACTAAAATTCAAAATGTAAGGCATTTATATTTAAGTTACTTGTTAGTTTGATTACCATGGCAGATAATTATGAAAGGCAGCATCCTTAGTAGTTAAGAGTATGTACTTAGCAGTAAGACTTCTTAGTTTGAATTGTGTTTGGGCCTTTTCTATTTGTGCAGCCTTGAGCAAGTAATTCAATGTTTCAATAATTCAGTCACTTCATCTGTAAAATCTGCCCCATGGATTTGTTGTGAGGATTAAATATCTTATTATGAGTAGAATTATAATCCTTGGAACAGATTAAATGATCTATAAGCACTATATTATCATTTATAATTAGCAACCATTAAGGAATTCTAGTGAATACATACACATATATATGTATGAGCTGTGTATGTGTGTGTGTGTGTGTGTGTCTGTGTGTGTATAAACATGGACTACAGAGGTTTTCAGACCAAAGTTTTGAAGTCTGTGAGCTTATATTGTCTGTGCTTTCCTAATTTTTATTTTCACTTAGTAGTGAATCAACATTAGTGTAGAACTTGACTCTGGTTGAATAGGATTCTTCGTTTAGTTATGACAGATTCATAAAATCTTCAAAGAATCATGGCTTTATGGAAATGCTTTGAACACACTAAAGGAAACACTGCATTTGTAAAGATGATAAATTAGAAGAAAGGTATTTTTAGTAGAATTCATTAAATAGCAAATGGTGTTTCATCCCATGATTGAACATTTCCAATGTTTGAAAAACATTGCCTTTTCAGATGGCTCATTTCACCTGTGGGCCCATCTGAGAGTTAGAAAAACTTTTGGTAATAAGAAAAAGGTTAACTGGAATTATCAAAGACTTTGGATATGGTCACATCTGTGGCTGAAAACTCAATTGAGCCCTCACTTTCTGTGTCCAATAGGCAAAGTAGCAACTATCTTGAGGTTCAATTACATAACACCTGATACCTAGTACACACTCTACAAATATTTACTCATGACCTTTTTTTACTTCATAAGAAGTTAAAATCAGCTTATTTCCAGCTTTCACCCAGTAGTACCTTAAGAATGTACAATATTTCTACCTTATTCACATAAATCCCTTCGTTTAAAATAAAGATCTAGAGACTTTCAACTATTTTTATAACATTTTCCAAGACTTAAAATCTTATTAACTGATCATGCTTCTCTGGATGTGTTTCTATCTTTAATATTTTTAAAAGATTTATTTATTTGAGAGAGACTGTGCATGAGTGGGGGGAGGGGCAGAGGACAAGAGAGAATCCAAGCAGACTGCCTGCTGAGCACAGAGCCGGATGCAGGGCTCGCTCCCAGGACCTTGAGATCATGACTTGAGCTGAAATCAAGAGTTGCATGCTTAACCGACTCAGCCACCCAGGCACCCCTCTATCTTTAATATTTTTTTAAAGGCAGATTGTATAACTAAAGAAAACAATCTAGGTATGGTTTGACTATAATAGGTATCAAATTGTAGATGTTTATTTTTAATCAATTGAAAAGTTGAAACTTGCTTTTACATTCATCTTATGACATTGACAATTAGTATTGAGAGAATATCAATTGAAACGCCTAAGCTGCTTTATAATTTTCTACCATACTTTTTGCTGGTAAGCCACATTTATTTCCAATCATTTTTGTGCAATTAGATTTTTGGACATAAGATATCCCTTGTGTAACCTTTTAATTATTTTGATTAAATCCGTCTTGTTAAATTTGGCCCATCACTTGAACCTGTCAAGATCTTGGAGCATGATCATCATACCTACCAAATTCATATAATTCACATATTTTCTGAACTTGCCTTGAATATTTTAATGCAAGTCATTAATAAGATAGAAAATGAGGCTCTGTGACTTTCCACATCATCAAAATGGGCAGTGATTCCATATCAACATTTAAGTGTGGCCAGTTAAGCAGTCAATTCACCTAATGTTACAAGTGTCATTTGAAATTAGAAATGTAGAGACTTAAAAATTTTCTTGTGTTTATTTAACACTGGGATTTGGGAAAATGGTAAAGTGCTTTATATTAGATGTTTCTTCCATTTATATAAATGTAGGAGACTAAGGCTATATTATTATTCAGCTTAAGTAGTAGAGATTTATACTAATGGTATCAAGACTTCTATCTTGGGACGCCTGGGTGACTCAGTCAGTTAAGCCTCTGCCTTTGGCTCAGAACATGATTCCAGGGTCCTGGGATCAAGTCCCACATTGGGCTCCTTGCTCATCGGGAGCCTGCTTCTCCCTCTGCCTGACGCTCCCCCTGCTTGTACTCTCTCTGACAAATAAATAAAAATAAAATCTTAATAAAAAAGACTTCTATCTTATAACCTTGTACTTAGGGAGGAAATAAGCCAATTCAGAGAAGCTCTTTTCTTCTAAACTACTTCCACACTTCAATGCCCTACCCTGGTTTTCTCTGTCTCTCTTACACACATACACACACACATTCACACACTACTGAAGTAACTGCCTTGGAGTAGGGAGTAGTAAGAAATCAGTTTTGATTGACAGAGAAAAATTTGGGACAGTCACTATAAATTTCTGAGTCTTGGGGGCGCCTGAGTGGCTCAGTTGGTTAAGCGTCTGCCTTTGGCTCAGGTCATGATCCCAGTCCTGCGATCGAGCCCCACATCTCCCTGCTCAATGGGGAGTCTCTTTGTCCCTCTCCCTCTTCCTCTCCCCCTGGTTTGTGCTCTCTTTCTCACTCACTCTCTCTCCAGTTGATAAATAAAATCTTTAAAAAAATTTCTGAGTCCCGGCAATCTTTAAACTGTTGCTATCTGCTTAAAGCCCTCCTCAGTGGATGGAGACTTGATCTGGCTCTGATCCTCCAGCTCTCTCTGGGAAAGTAGAGAGGCAATAATAACTAATGGTGTCCTATAACAAAGGAGTGGTTAGACATATTGATCCAATAGCAAAGCAAGCCCAGAGCAATGAATTTTCACCCCAAATATCAAGAATATGGTAATAGAAGAATTGGATCCACTCCTATCTTTTTTCCTCTACCCATTTAATAAGTAGTCACTTCTTATTTTGAAAGACCTTAATTTAAAGAGGGACTAGTCAATAGTCTTAGAAGACTGTAAATTTTTGATGCTGTCCAACAGAAGTTAATCTTCATTAGGCAGACAGGAAAAGTGAGATGAGCAATTGCCCATAGAGAATATAAATTTGTGTTTATCTTGGGGAATTCATCTTCTTTCTCTTTTTTTCCAGCTTTATTGAGGTATAATGCACAAATAAAATTGTAATTTATTTCAGGTATACATTGTGGTGAATATAGGTATATGTTGTGAAAGGATTCCTACTATCTAGTTAATGAACACATCCATCAATTCACATATTGATCTCTTTTTTCATTTTATTTTTTACATCATGATCAGCATACTTTTTAATCCCATTCTCCTATTTACCTCATCCCCCCACCAATCTCCCCTCTGGTAACCATCAGTTTGTTCTCTATAGTTAAGAGTCTGTTTCTTGGTTTGTCCCTCTTTTCCTTTTTTCCTTTGCTCATTTGTTTTTTAAAATTCCACATATGAGTGAGATCATAAGGTATTTGTCTTCCTCTGACTTATTTCACTTAGCATTATACTCTCTAGCTCTATCCACCTTGTTGCAAATGGCAAGATTTCATTATCTTTTTTAAAGATTTATTTATATGAGAGAGAGAGAAAGTGTGTGTGCATGAGTTGGGGGAGGAGCAGAGGGAAAGAATCCCAGGCAGACTCCCCACTGAGCACAGGACCAGAAGCAGGGCTCAATCTCACCACCCCGAGACCATGACCTGAGCCAAAACCAAGAGTTGGATGTTTAACTGACTGAGCCACCCACCCAGGTACACCCTTAGTACCTGGGTGTACTAAGTACTACTACTTAGTAGTAGTACACTACTACTGCTTTGTAATATAACTTGAAATCTGAAATTGTGGTACCTCTAGTTTTGTTTTTCTTTTTCAAGATGCTTTGGTTGTTTGAGGTCTTTTGTGGTTCTATAGAAATTTTAGGATTATTTGTTCTAGTTCTGTGAAAAATGCTATTGGTATTTTTTATAGGGATTGCATTAAATATGTAGATTGCTTTGGGTAGTATGGACATTTTAACAATATTTGTTCTTCCATATCAGTAGCATAGAATGTCTTTACATTTCCTTGCATTGTCTTGAATTTCTTTCATCAGTATTTTAGAGTTTTCAGAGTACAACTCTTTCACCTCTTTGGCTAAGTTTATTCCTAAGTATTTTATTATTTTTTGGATGTGATTGCAAATGGTATTGTTTTCTTGATTTCACTTTCTGCTGCTTCGTTATTTGTATATAGGAATGCAAGAGATTTCTGTACATTGACTTTGTATCCTGTGACTTTACTGAATTCATTTATAAGTTCTAATAGTTTTTTGTTGGGGTCTTTAGGGTTTTCTCTATATGGGGTCTCTAGGATTTTCTATATACAATATGTCATCTGCATATAGTGAGAGTTTTACTTCTTTCTTACCAATTTGGATATTTGGATGCCTTTTATTTCCTTTTCTTGTCGTATTGCTGTGGCTAGGACTTTCAGTAGTATGTTGAACAAAACTGTTGAGAGTAGGGACACCTGACTGGCTCAGTCAGAAGAGCATATGACTCCTGATCTTGGGTTGTGAGTTCAAGACCCATGTTGGATATAGAGATTACTTAATTAAAAAAAAAAAAAAGGTGGGGAGAGTGGACATCTTTGTCTTATTCCTGGCCTTAGAGGAAAAGCTGTCAGTTTTTCACCATTGAGTATGATGTTGGCTGTGACTTTTTCATATAAGGTCTTTATTATATTGAGATATGTTCCCTCTAGACCTACTTTGTAGAGGGTTTTTTTTTTTATCATGAATGGATATTTTACTTTGTCAAATGCTTTTTCTGCATCTATTGAAATAATCATATGGTTTTAAGGCTTTCTCTTATTGATGTGATGTATTATGTTGATTGTTTCATGAATATTGAACCATTCTTGTATCCCAGTAATAAATTCCATTTGATCATGATGCATGATTTTTTAAAAATACAGTAGGAAGGGAAAAATGAAGGGGGGGAAATCAGAGGGGGAGATGAATCATGAGAGACTATGGACTCTGAGAAACAAACTGAGGGTTCTAGAGGGGAGGGCGGTGGGGGGATGGGTTAGCCTGGTGATGGGTATTAAAGAGGGCATGTATTGAATGGAGCACTGGGTGTTATACACAAACAATGAATCATGGAACTCTACATCAAAAACTAATGATGTAATGTATGGTGCTTAACATAATAAAAAATGTATTTATTATCAGAAAAATATTGTTAGATTCAGTTTGCTAATATTTTGTTGAGGATTTTTGCATCTATATTCATGAGAGATATTGGCCTGAAGTCCTTTTTTTTTTATGTGTCTTAATTTGGTTTTAGTATCAAGATGATATTGGCCTCATAGAATTAATTTGGAAGTTTTCCTTCCCCTTGTGTTTTTGAAGTAGTTTGAGAAGAATGGGTGTTAACTCTTCTTAAAATGTTTGGTAGAATTAGCCTGTTGAAGCCATCTGGTCATGGACTTTTGTTTTCTGGGAGTTTTTTGATTACTGATTCAATTTTATTGCTGGTAATTGTTCTGTTCAGATTTTCTACTTTTTTTCTCTTTTTTTCTTTCTTCTACCTTTGGTAGGTTATATGTTTCTAGAAATTTATTCATTTCTTCTAAGCTGTCCAATTTGTTGGCATATAGGTTTTCATAATGTTCTTTACAATTGTTTGTATTTCTGTGGTGTTGGTTGTAATTTCTCCTATTTTATTAGTAATTTTGTTTATTTGGATCCTCTATCTCATCTTTTTTTTTTTTTAAATGAGTCTTACTAGAAGTTTATCAATTTTGTTGATCTTTTCAAAGAACCAGCTCCTGGTATCATTGATCTGTTTTATTACTTTTTTTAAGTTTCAGTGTCATTTATTTCTGCTCTAATATGTATTACTTCCTTTCTTTTGCTGGGTTTGAGGAATTCATCTTTTTTTTAAAGATTTTATTTATTTATTTGAGAGAGAGAGAGCACAAGCAGAGTGAGGGGAAAAGGGAGAAGCAGGCTCTTTGCTGAGTATGGAGCCTGATGTGGGACTTGATCCCAGGACCCTGGGATCATGACCTGAGCGGAAGGCAGACACTTAACCAACTGAGCCACCTAGGCACCCCTGGGGAAGTCATCTTGATTTTAACTTTAGTACTCAGGATTATAAACTCAGAATTTTTTTTTTCCTTTTTAAACATAAATGAGATTAGGTTTGTTTCTTAAGAATGAACTCTCACTAACCAGGTTCTCACAACACAGATGTATATAACAATCGACAGAATTATATAAAAAGTACACAAATACTTGAAAATTCTGATCCATATATTTTCTTTCAATAAATCAGACTACTCAGCAATCTAAATTATAATCAGACAATTGATTAGTGGGCTTGGAATATTAAGAAAGTGATATGAGTTGTCAAAATAGAATTTGTTGAGCATCTTGCTAATATCTATGTATGATAAATGTACCATATTTTCTTTATATTCAAGTCTAGTAACAATGAACAAGACGTCAACACATTTTTTATACTTGATTTAGCAATTTCATTATAGTTGATATTCACTAATTTTCTTTATATATCTACATGCTTCCTCTTCAACAAATTTCTTTCCCCATGTTTACCATTACATATTTCTTGGCATCCCACCATTTTAATGAGGTTTTATTTATACTTACTTCTTTTGATGTTATTCATGATTTTTCTAAAAATACTAGCAGCATTTCAGAGATATTATTTGAGAGTTTCTCAGTACCCTGTGATATAATTCATTAAACTCCCCAAAGTTGTAGTTGTTTATTAAGAACTTAGATACTATCTTGCATTTGCTTTTATCAGTTCTTTTCATACATATTTCTTATACATCGAAGAGCAATTTTCTCAGGGAAGAAGACAACATAAAAATAGAGATTGCATTTCTTTTTCACTCTTTGTCCATATGTAACTTGTTTCTTTGAAAATCTAGATTAATTTGGCTACCTGTATATTTGTATTCTTGAATGTTTCCTGAGAGATTTGTGCTGTTCATCTAATATTAGTCCTTAGATATTTGCCTATAGACATTTTAAGGGAAGGGTGTGTTGAATCATCAGGATGTCATCAAGAAAGCCTAAGTACTAGATATTTCTTGGGTTAGCTTCTATTGTTGAATTTTTTAGGGTTCAGGTCTTATACTCACTTGTGTAGGTCCGTAAAGTTAATTGGGATGCTCATATGTGAGAAAGATCATTGTTAGTATAATGTATGTGAGACCAACACTTAAGAATGCCAATTTGTTAAATGTCCAGGGCAGATAGATAATCGTTTTTAAAAAATAAGTTATTTTATTTATTTATTTATTTAATTTATTTGAGAGAGAGGGAGAGCAGGGGGAGGAGCAGAAGGAGAGGGACAAGAAGACTCTGCCCTGAGCACAGAGGCTGACTGACACAGGGCTCCATCTCACAACCCCAAGATCATTACCTGAGCTGAAATCAAGAGTCAGATGCTTAACTAACTGAGCCACCCAGGCACCCCTAGATAATCTTTTTAATTACCCAATTGTTCAGTACGCATAGCATCTGCTGTCCTAGCATTATGATACTGGAGGAAGCTGAGTAACTAAGGAATGGGGAGGGCATTGATTTGAATAAAAAAGAGATCAATTGATAGTATTCAAGGATATTTGTCCTAGGTCATGGTGAAGCCTAATTAATCCTTTTTGCCTTTTAAAGAATACCCAACTAGACACTTTTGGTTTCCTAGATCAGTGTTTCTTGTGTCTGCTCAGTTCTTGATATAATCTACCTGTTCTACCTCATGGACTACCAGATTTTTTATTTCTTATTAAGGATGATTGTCCTTTCTCACAGTGCCTTTCCCCCCCTTTACATGTACTTATATTGGTAATAAGGCTAAATTGCTGTTTTGTGGGCTAGGGAGTTACTCTTTGTCTAACCTTTCTGTGTTACCCCTGGTATTTTTCCATTGCTTAGTTGAAACATCATTATCATACTAACAATCATTTATTCCATGTTTTGTTCAGATCCTTTTGAAAATATTAATTCATTGAAGAAGTTCCTATACAACTATATTAATTTGGTAAGGTGATACTTTCTTTTTAACCTTTTTGGGTGATTTCTTTGAGTCTGGTTTTGAGGCTATTTAACTTTTTTCTGTCCCAGGTTCTTGGGATAACTAGTGTTATCTTGTAATTCCAAGAATTTTCAAAGTTGTCCTCTATCTTAAATGTAGCAAAATACCAGAAGATTAGGACACAGAAAATGAAAATAAGTGGAGATCTTTTAGATAATCAGGTATCACTAAATTATTTAAAGAAGCCATGGGCTGATTTCTGACAAGATCGCTACACCAAAAATGCTCTCCTTATCTTCAGGGATTATCTTTTGTCCCAAAATTGTATATCCTTAATGAGTTTTTGCCTACTTGTTCAAATATTTAAAAACAAACCAAAACAAACCTTTTACATCATTGTAGATTTCTCTATTTCTCCTTTAAAATTTTGATTTTATATATTTTGAAGCTCTGTTATTAGTTGTGCACACATTTAGTATTTCCCTCCCCCCCCCCATCATAATGCAATGTTCCTCTTGCATGCCACAAAACCACCCTGAGTTCAGTGGCCAGAAAACCCAGGAGTCAACTCCACCATTTCAATCATACTTATTGCATATACAACTCTATCACCATGTGAATTTTACCTCCTAAGTTATCTTGACTCTGTCTACTTCTCTTGAAATTTATTCCCACCATCTAGCTTCCTATCTTCTAACTTGTCTACCTTCAACAGTCTTGTTTCTCTTAGAGTGTTTTTATGAAATCAGAAATCTGATTATGTTCATAAAGCACTTCCATTATTTCCCTTTGTTTTTAATAATCTAAATCTTTAATGTAGCCTACAGGTTAATAATCAGGTTCCTGGAGTCATAAGCCTTTTCATATTCCAGTTCTTCTTGGGAGAAAAACTGTAACCATTCTTTTTACCTGGAAAACACAATCTGCAAATTGAAATTCAAAAACCACTTCCTTAGGGAAGGCTTGCCTAACTATGCAGACCATATAACATTCTCCTATTTTATATTTTCCATTGTGCCATGTATCTCTCATTCAGAACACTTGTCATATTTATAATTTTATGTTTATTTTGGCATTTGATTCATGCTTAGCTAGCCTTACTAGACAACAGGCTGTTTGAATGGGGACAGTTCTGTTTTGCTCACCGAAGTATGTATCTCTTGCCATGGATCTGGCAGATATTTCCTGCCCAATAAAAACTTGTTGAATGAATAAATGAATGAACAAGATGCATTCATTAACATTTCTACATTGACTAACATAAAGCAAAATACGTTTGAAGTTTATTTCAAAATTTTCCAGAAGAAAAAATTCATAGCACACCTTCTCACAAACACTTGGGTCTTCTTTCCTTCTCTCTTAAGTGGAATTAATATTTTAACTTTATTTAGTGCTTAAATGATTGTTCTTTTTAAAGCAATGCAAATAATAGCAATTATACAAATTATAGCATTTTCTTATAACCTATACCTGGATATATTTTTTGTATTCATTATGTAAGAAGAAAGTTACTATATTGTTATTCTTTCCAGGTAATGCCATTAGCAGTGAAAATGTCAATTTAGAGACTTTTTTGATGATCTTTTCCCTTAGCTATTGTCATCCACCATCAAAATTCTAAAAGTTAAAGCTGTCAGTGAGATATATGATTTGATTGAATGCCATTAGATTCCTCTATGCATCCTGTTAAGAATGTCTAATTGTAAGACAGAGATAACTTATTTAGAAAATGTAATATTTAAACTACTTAAAAATATTTTTTTTCTTTTATGACAAAAGTATATATAAGGAAGAAAATGGTGATATGGCAAACAGAAAGCAAAATGAACATGGCTTTTCTATATATATGTGTGTGTGTGTGCAAGTGTAAAATTAATTAATTTCTAAATATGAAATAAGAAGCTAGGTTATTGTCAAGTGAGATAATTCCTATATTTTTATTAGCTCATTTTTTGCACTAAGTAAGCACTTGGTAAATATTGATATTGATAGTCTTATTATTGCTATAATTACTGGAGCTGTTCTTATTTAACCTTTAAATTGTACCACATCCTTCTCTTATAAATGTTCAATATTACAATAAAAGACTTTTAATGGCCCAGAAATTTTAATGGCCCAGCAATAGAGCATTACAGAGAGCAATCCTTTCTTGCTGGTGTAATCCATCATACTAAGTCTTTTGATGTCAAAGTTTCTTAAATCCACATGAAGAAAAATTGAGGAGGGGTTGATTGAATAACAAGCTTTTAATACAATATTAATAAGTAAAAAGTGTTGCTCATATTGAGTTGCTAATTTATTTTGAACTCAATTATTGTTTGCTCTAGTTCTCCTTTATTCTTATTATAAACAAAAATATTTCCTCAACTTTTAGCATGGTGTATAGCATATAGCAAATAGTAGGTGATAATGAACATTTACTGTGAAATTAATTACTTAATGAAATCAAGCTAAATTTTGATGATAGAGTACACATTGATTATTTCATTTTATATGAAACTATGAAGCATGCATTCCACTATGCATGGTTAAGTTTATTTTTTTCTTTGTTTAACCATTAATCTTATCAATTCATTATCTTTACCTCATACTACAAGATACCAAGTGGTGTCAAACTGAATCTTAAACAAAGAATAGGCTGTAGCCTAACAATTGAGGGATGGTTTGAACGAGTGAGGACAGAGAGTGTAGGCTACAAGCAGAAGTGGGAACCAAATCCACACATGCTTAGAAATGAGGTGGTATATAATAGCTCACATGCACTACATGCTGTTTGAATGAATATGCTTCAGCACCCTTGTCCATGGAATGAGGTTGATGAAAAAAATGTTTATGCTGCTTTTTGTCAATTCTACAACTCTGCAATTCTTTAACAGTTTTTTTCTTTTTTAAAAACAATTTTTAAATGTGAAAAATCACTCTTTCATCATAGATTTTTAAATATTTTAAGGCTTATAGTATTCAAGAGAAATAATAATACTAGACCAAGATTTTCTATTGCTATGTGAAATAATTTTTGAAACAAATGCACTGCTTTCATACCTCCTGGGGCTGGCTAACATTCCATTCTTGCAAGTGCTGCAACCCACGATGATGTTCTAAATCTTTTGCTGGACTTTTGCTTCTCCTGTACACTTATAACATACATACCCCTAACATGAGTACATTACAGGAATAAGAATAATTCTGGATAATTTCCACATTTTGAGGTGCTTGACATATTTAAAAACTATTAAATTGCCACAACATTGTGAATGTTTATATATTACAAATAATATGTAACAAACACAAATAAAAAGATTGTATATATAATCCCACTAATATATATCGAGAATTTAAGATATATGCCCTCAGAGAATTGGAGACCTTGCACAGTTTGCACATTCACCCTCCTTTTGGTCAGCCCTGCCCATTATTTAATATACTCTATGTCTTTTTATAACAATAAAAATAGAACTTAACCAATACTGTGGTTATCCAATTTAATATAAATCCAATATATTTATAATGCATTTCCAGTCTCTGTTGGCTTTTCCAAAAAAAAAAAAATAGGATATACCTCAGTACACATTCTTCTTGAACTTGCTCTTACAAAGTATATACATAAAATTAAAAATTAGGCACCTAAGCTTATGATTGGGATACAAATAATTCTGGCCATATATCACATATCTAATGAAATAGAAAATAATATAGTGACACATGAAATGCTAACCTCTGCCAATCATTTTAAAACTTAGAGATGTCTAAGGATGTTTATCATGTTATGAAAACTGAGTATTTCTTGAAAGTTGCAATAGATTTCATTTAGGAAGAAAAACTGGCATATGATTAAGTATATTTGTAATAGAGAAAAAAGTGAAAAGTCAAATTTGTTTCTATTAAAGAGATTTCCGTAAAAGAATGGCTAATCTCAAAATAATTGGTTATGATTGATAAAAGAATGTCATCATGTGAATGCTATAAAAGATTAAAGCCAAGACTGAGTCCTAAGAAAGGAAAAAATACAAGCATAAAATACAGAATGAAATTTAACTACAAGGAATTAAACTGTGGTTTTTCATGAATTAAATAACTATTATGGGCTAAATAGTATCCCCTCCAAATTTATAAATTGAAGTTCTAATCCCTAGATTGTAGAAGATGACTGTATTTGGAGATAGGATCTTTAAAGAGGTAGTTAAGTTATAAATGAGGTCTTTGGGGTGGCCCCTATTCCAATATGATTGATGTCCTTATAAAAAGAGGAAATTAAGACAGTGACAGAGAGAAGATCATGTGAGGACACAAGTAGAAGATGGCCATCTACAGTTCAGGGAGAGAGGCCTCAGAAAAAACCAACCCTTCTGACCCCTTGATTTTAGACTTATGGCTCCAGAACTGTGAGAAAATAAATTTGTTGATTAAGCCACTTTTATGATGCTTTGTTATGGTTACTCTAACAAATGCATCTTAAAAACTTAAAGTGTAATTAATATTTTTATTTTATTTTATTATGTTATGTTAATCACCATATATTACATCATTAGTTTTTGATGTAGTGTTCCATGATTCATAGTTTGCGTATAACACCCAGTGCTCCATTCAATAGTGCCCTCTTTAATACCCATGATTAATGTTTTTATAAATAATATATTGTAAGCATTAGGAGAAATCTCTCAAATGAACTAAATTACTTTGGTAACAAGGCTTTCAAATAAAACTGTGTCATTAGTATGCTAAAAATTCCTAAAATGTGGAGGTCAAAATGAACAAAATCTGTGGGAATTGAAGTGGAATAAAACAGTAATATTTGATAAGCAGTGAACTAGGGATATCATCATCTAAATCTCACTAATGCTCCTTCAGTGGATTATAGGGGCTTCAAGCAACACCATCTCTACAGAACTTCTGGTGATGTTGATGATGATAGTGACAATAACCCTTTTCATGTGTTAAGCAGTGTACCAAGCACTTTATTATCTCACTTAAAGAGTCATTATTTTTTTCCTTACTTTACCAATGAAGACCAGAGTATTTAAATGATTATCTAAAATTACACTGTTAGCAATTAGGAAGTTGTCCCAGATTCTCTATCCTAATCACTAGTATTTGCTCACTTAATAAAGATAGACCATGAGAAATTCCCCAAGAGGAAGAGTAAAAGCATACAACGATAAATATATACAACAAATGGGGCGCCTGGGTGGCTCAGTTGGTTAAGCGACTGCCTTCGGCTCAGGTCATGATCCTGGAGTCCCGGGATCGAGTCCCGCATCAGGCTCCCTGTTGAGCAGGGAGTCTGTTTCTCTCTCTGACCCTCCTCCCTCTCATGTTCTCTGTCTCTCATAAATAAATAAAATCTTAAAAAAATATATATATATATATATACAATAAATGGATACTGAAATACATATGATGCTCTAATTTCACTGTTTCATTTTTTTTTGTCATATGGTAGTATTGATGAAATCAGAAAGACTGCTACTATTTTAATATATATGTGTTGGTATATATATATGTAGTATATATATATATTAGTCTAACATTTAATAGTAAAATGTTATATAATTATATAATTAGTCATCTTCATCTTTCATTTACATAAGTACACTATTTTGTATATTTTATGATACATGTTACTTTTTATTTATTTTTTTAATTTAATTTAATTTTTTTTTCTTAGAGAGAATGCAAGCTAGTGGGGGATAGGAGGAGAAGGAGAGACAGAATTTTTTTTTTTTTATGCTATGTTAGTCACCATACAATACATCATTAGTTTTTGATGTGGTGATCCACGATCTATTGTTTTCATATAACACCCAGTGCTCCATGCAGTATGTGCCCTCCTTAATATCCATCACCGGGCTAACCAATCCCCCCTTCCCCCTCCCCTCTAAAACCCTGTTTGTTTCTCAGAGTCCATAGTCTCTCATGGTTCATCTCTCCCTCCATTTTCACCCCCCCTTCATTTTTCCCTTCCTTCTCCTAATGTCCTCCGAGAGAGAATTTTTAAAAAGATTTATTTATTTATTTGAGAAGGAGAGTGAGTGAGTGAGCATGGGGGGGGAGGGGGCAGAGGGAGAGGGAGAGAGTCTTTTAAGCAGACTCCCCTCTGAGGGCAGAGCCTATATGGGTCTCAATGCCTGCTTGATCCCGCAACCCTGAGATAACCTGGGCCAAGAGTCAGGCTTAACCAACTGTGCCACCCAGGCACCCCAAAAGAGAGACTCTTAAGCAGGATTCACACCCAGCATGAAGCCTGACACAGGGCTCGATCTCACGACTCTGAGATCATGATCTGAGCCAAAATCAAGAGTCAGATGCTTAACCGACTGAGCCATCCAGGCACCCCACATGTTACTTTTTAATGTTATTCACTATTATAAGAATAATTACTATTTGATCAAAATTTTAAGTGGTGAATATATGTAGCTATACATATTTGGTATTCAGTGTTCTTTTTTAGGAATTGCCATATTGCAGCCATATTTTAGCTTTTAGTAAACAGTCTTCTTTTAGAACATAAGATTATCCTTCTTTCTTCATTTCTAACAATTTTTTAAATTAGTCTTTTTTTGTTTCCTTTTTATTTTCCTTTCCTTTCTTTCTAGTCCTATAGTTTTCAGGTTTACCTCTACAACATCCTTTATGACAAGACTAGAGTTGTACTTCATGACTGCCAAGATAAATGTCATGAGAAATCAAGCTCCCTAATTTACAGAAGAAAAAAAATGTTCACGGAAGAACTCTAGTAAGTAATTTATGTAATAAGTGAAAGCTAGACCGTAACCAAATTTCACCTTTCTAGGTCTGAGACAGGGGGATAGTAATATTTCTTATGTCAGTGACTACACATTACGGCAAATATTTTGGCTGACATTTTTACAATGAACAACTATAGAGATAAGATTATAATATAATCATATAATATTAATAACATTAAAATAATAGCTAATATGAGTTTTTACCCTCTGAAGTATCTTAGATTAACCACTTTACATGCATTTTCTTAATTGTAATATTATTGGGTGCATTTTATGATTATACTTATTTTGGGGATAAAAACGGAGAAATGACACACAATGATTATGTAACACAGTCAATGCAAGGTCAGTTGGGAATTCTACCATACCCGGTTTGGTATGATTTCAGAACCAGAGGCTTATAAACTCTCCTATGGTAGCTTTTTTTTTTTAAGATTTATCCATTTATTTTAGAGGGAGAGAGAGAGAGCACAAGTGGGAAGGGCAGAGGGAGAGGGAGAGAGAATCTCGAGCAGACTCCCCACTGAATGCAGAGCCTGACAAGAGCTTGATCCCAGGACCCTGAGATCATGACCTGAGCAGAAACCAAGAGCTGGATGCTTAAATGATAGCGTCAGCCAGGCGTTGCTCCATGGTAGCTTTTAAGATAGATTTCTCTAGATAGGGATATAAGATATGATTAAAGTTTAATTGGCTAGGTGGACCTTTTATTCAAAGAATGCTGCAGGACCAACTTCCTCTCCAGCAGATAGCTACAGGATATTGAGAGCAAGTGGAGACAGGTCTTTGCATAAAAGCAGGACTTTATGTAGAGTTTGACTTTTCGTGTAATTTGTCACAGAGTGATCTTTAAAGATGGGGACTGCACCGGTTAGCAGTCGAGGGATCTCCCCTGCACAACTAGAAACAGGGAACTGGTAAAGTGTGGAGGTCCCCACCACATCTTCCTTATCTTTCCTGACTCCATAGAAACTTTCATATTCTTTTTTTTTTTTTAAAGATTTTTATTTATTTGACAGAGAAAGACACAGCGAGAGAGGGAACACAAACGGGGAGTGGGAGAGGGAGAAGCAGACTCCCTGCCGAGCAGGGAGCCCGATGCGGGACTCGATCCAGGGACTCCAGGATCATGACCTGAGCGGAAGGCAGTCACTTAACCAACTGAGCCACCCAGGCGCCCGAAACTTTCATATTCTGAGGAATGTGTATTTAGCACATCTTATTTCAAAGGGTAGATCAAAAATTTTTTTTTATATTCATGGACTCATTTTACCTGGAAATTCATAGAAAGGGGAGTCATTTTATATTCCTGAATCAAGATTTAATAATATACCAACTCTTGAAAATGTTTGCACAAATTATAACAGTAACATTTTTACATAATACATTTTGGTACTTATGCTGAGAGTCAATAGATTAATATTTTGAGTAAAGTGTAAACTTTATTTATTCCTTTCAGTGAGCATGAATTTGTATACATTGAAATTTGGTGACTATTGAGAGTAATATATATTAGGAAGAAGTATTAATAAGTCAATACTTTCAAATATGATATGACTCCCAACTTAATTATATCTTATCTGGAAAAGAATAATAACTAATAATATATTTGAAGGCAGACAAAAGGCAAATTGAAGATAAATGTTAGACAAAAGGTTACACTTTCGAGTCAGTACCTCAAAGGATGAGCTCATAGTTGGAAGTAAATGAGACATTTTTCACTTCTTCTGACAGAACTTGATTAATTCAAGAAATGCTTTCTCTGCTGCTTAGCTTCTCAGCACTCACACCATCTGCCCATATTCGGCTTTGGTTTCTATTTGGTTTCACTTGTGAAGTAATATAAAATGAGAAACTCATTAAAAACTTTTGAGACACATCCCATGTAGACACATAGAAACCACTCAGTAGCTGCAAGTTTTATAGACTCAAATGAAAATGATCTGTATGGAATAGTTTTTTTTTTTTTTAATTTAGGATTTTAGGGGCACCTGGGTGGCACATTCAGTTAAGTGCCCTACTCTTGGATCTCAGGGTCATAAGATGGAGCCTGGTTTTGGGCTCTGCACTCAGTGCAGTCTGCTGAAGACTCTCTCTCCCTCTCCCCCCTCTTCTCTACCCACCCCCCGCAAAAAAAAAAAAAAAAAAAAAAAAAAAAAATCTTACCAAAAAAAATTGGGATTTCAGTCTGGGTAACTATGGTTAGTAATGGAAGCCACATTTGGAACACATAAAATGCTCTGAGGTTGATAGCTATTAGGCTGGAGTAGCACATCCTTGTGAAGCTTACTTTGATTATTCCAACTTGAAGTTTTTTCTCTGAATTTCTATAGTATGCGTACTTTTTAAGTACTATTTATTACCTATTAATTTTCATTAATTTTCCAAGCATGAATATTTCCTGTTCCTCATTAATGGAAGGCAGTGATCATGTCTTTTAAAAATAAGATAAACATTATAGTAAAGACTACCACTTGTTGATTACCTCCCAATTACTAGTCTATTGTTAGACTTGTAAATGTTACCTTCCTATTTTACCTTTGAATTTCAGAGGAAGTTACAACAGGTTTAAACTCAATGATTTTTTTTTTCCATTATCTGCTTGGTGGTAGGTTTTCTGTAACATGTTTTCACCATTTATATTTCATTCTATCTTCAACAAGATGATGTATAACTGGGAATTACTATATTCCCATTTAACAGAGATTAAGATAAATTAAATGATTTGCCTGAGATTACAAGTAGTAGCATTCAGTATTGAAGTGTTGAATCACTATATTGTACCCCTGAAACTAATATAACACTGTATGTTAACTATATTGGAATTCAAATTAAAAAAAAAAACAGGAGTAACATTCATTCTCTACATCATAGCTGTAACGGCACTGAGTTAGAATGAGTAGCACCGTATTAGGATGTGGTGGAGTATTAAAGAAAAGAGATTCATGAGATTTCTCCCAATATATTACATCAGGACTCTGGTGGCCCCAAAAGATCTCCAGTTCTATATGCTTTTTCAAAAACTCAATCATCCTTCTTTATGAGTGGAATAGTATTTAACATTAACTGATTAATGAATTTAGGCAATCTATCTTAATACTTTTTAGAAAAGAACTTGTTTAATATGATCTATTTCATGAGTTCTCAATGTTTATACCTTCAGAAGAGTTTGGAGTTTTTGTATATATGTGTATATGCATAGTTTGTTCTATCTCAATATATTTTTATTTCGTATTTTTCCTGACCATAACTATTGTGGTTTGACCATAAATTACTGTATGTGATATTGCTTTATGTTATGTGTTTACTTTTTGTGTGTGTGATGGGGGAGGTTTTCTGGCATGTTATAGCCTCCATATCTACACAGTGTAAGTTAAAAAATAAAAGAATAGGGCGCCTGGGTGGCTCAGTTGGTTGGGTGGTCAGGTCATGATCCCGGAGTCCCTGGATCGAGTCCTGCATTGGGCTCCCTGCTCAGTGGGGAGTCTGCTTCTCCCTCTGACCCTCTCTCCTCTCATGCTCTCTCTCTCTCTCTCAAATAAATAAATAAAATCTTTAAAAAAAAATAAAAGAATAATTGCATAGTAATTTTTAGACACTTCTCATCTTTTCATATCATGCATAAGTATCATTAATTTTACATTCCTAAGTAAAATGGTAAAAAATATTTTATTATACTTGACTCTAGCTTATGAATATTGATATAACCATGCCTGTTTATAGCAAAGTTAGATAGTGCTGCTAGAAGTTGACAAATATGAACAATTCATTTCAAGACACTGAACTATTTATGTTAGTCTTCTGTTGTATGACCTATGCTACTTTGCATATGGTGGGCTGTTATATTTGTGAAACCCCTCCATGATCTTGATTGTCCATCTTGCCTCTACCATTTTCGGGTGGGCACAGAAAGGCTCTGAAACTGTACAAAGTAGATCTGGCTAGACATCACTTGCCGATCTTCATAATGCTATTGTCCAGAGACCTCTGTGGGACTTAAAGGGCCCTTAGGTCATAGATAAGTTCCCTGGTGCTTTCTGTTCTTGCCCATCCTTCACTTTGAGAATTTAGTTGGCATAGTTATGGTAGGATAGAAGGAACTTGGGGTAGGCATTCTGTCTTCCCTCTCTTTCCTGTCTTGGACCTTGACCAAGGCTTTTGAAATGAAAAACCACAAATTAAAGATTGTTTTCACGTGCTATTAAAATAAAAAGTGAGTTCTATTCCTAGAAGCTTAAACTCCTATTTCATTATTTCTTTGATTCTGGTGGTAGGTGACTAATGAGGAGGACTTTAAGAATATGATTTTGATAAATATTAAAACAAAAGTGTTGAATTCACTTTTCTTGACTTTTTTTTTAAAGATCTTATTTATTTACTCGACAGACAGAGACACAGCAAGAGAGGGAACACAAGCAGGGGGAGTGGGAGAGGGAGAAGCAGGCTCCCCGCTAGGGAGCCTGATGCGGGGCTTGATCCCCGGACCCTAGGACCATGACCTGAGCTGAAGGCAGATGCTTAACAACTGAGCCATCCAGGTGCCCCACTTTTCTTGACTTTTGAATGGAGTCGGGATTTTTCTCTGTCTTCAGTTTTGCAGCTGGAATTTTTAATAATTTTCTTATAAGTGAAATTTATTCTGGTTTCAAACATATCCAGAAGTTTGTGAGGAAGGAAAATAGGAATTTCCTGACATTTCAGTGACAAGGCTTTACTTTAAACTTTCATTGTCATCTTTCTTGAAACAAGAGCAGGAAAACACAATCCTGAGGGGAGTTTCATTTGCATGTTGCTGAACAGCTTGATGTCCTCAATTGGAACACGGCAAAGTGCACAACAGGCCACCTGATTTTTCATAGCCGAGAACGAAATGGAAAATTGAAGAGAAAGAAGAATTTCATTCCACTCCACTTACTTGGTTTAAATTCACTTTAAAAATATGAAATGTCTCATTCAGTTTAATTCATGCAAATGAAGCCTATAGAGGATGACAGAAATCATATGGCAAAGACTTTCCCAAATGCTGTGACTGAGAGTGAAGCAGTTTTATACCGTTTTTGAGGGGGATACCATAAAATACTGCTGAAATGGCTGGAGATTGTATTGAAGACCTTCGTAGATTGGAGGAGATTAATAATTTAGGATTCAAATTTAAAAAAAGGTAAGTAATTTAGCAAAACATTAGAGGGCTTTCATGTCTTTTAAATTAATTTTCTTTTTCTTTGCCATTTAAGTTGGTAAAGGGACTACATGACTATATATTCTCTTGATAAATTTGTATATATAAAGACATAATCCAAATAATTTAGTTTATAGAAGTCCTTTGTCTTGAAACACCCAGATAATTGACACAAAAGAAGAATGTTGACTGTCTTTGGCTCTGTTCATTTAACTATTGTCACATTATTAGCTTATTTTTCTCTTTACATTTTTTATTGCATCTTAAATAGCAAAATAACAGATATGGCTGTTCCTTGAAAACGGTAAAGTGTACACAATTTCAGCTGCTATCTTTAGTATTGTTGTTACTCTGCCCCTATATAAATTCTGTATTCCAGTGCACATGTGTTATATATTTAGTCATGAATATTCATTGACTATTTAGTTTTGTTACTACTTTGGCTTTACTTAAAGTATTCCCTTCACTTGTTTGTGGGTTTGTTGTGCTCTCTGATAGACTTTTAATAGTAGAATCTCTGAAAACCCCACTATTTAAAGCAATGACATTAATTAACTGGTCTCCTAAAATTTGACTTACTTAGAATCTTTTTTCTTTTTTAATTTTACTACTCAATAAGCCATTGTGTTTATACACATGAGCTTTAGTTGTGGAAAAATTTGTTTGTAGCATACCTTGAAATGCTCTTCTCTCTCATTTCTTCCTTCTCTATTAATTATGCTATGTGTCAGCTATTGGATTTGTTGGAATATTCCTCTCATTTTTTTTTATCTTTTCCCCCTACTTTCCATTGTTTCATGATTTTATTTTAACTTCTTATTTTTTCACATTTATTTTCAATGCTTTTATTGAATTTATCGTTCTAGTTATAATATTTTAATTTGTAAAAGCTCATTAGTTTTGATGAATATTCATTGTTACATTATCATGTGCAATATTATAGCTTTCAGAGTTATTCATTATAGTTTCTTTGCATGAGGATGTCTTTCTCTTTTCTCTGTATTCTTTTTTCTCTGGATTCATTTTTATATTTTGCTTTGTGTTCTTTTCTCTTTCTTTCATGTAATAAGCTTTCTCAAATCACTGCTGATTTCTAGATATCATTCATATATAAGAGTGAAGTATGAAAGAAATAATTAGACTCTTAGTGTTTGTAGTCAGGTTTGCCAATAGCTGGAGGTCTTTTCTCTTTAATCATTCTTCTTCTCTATCAAATATTTATCTGGCCAGCCCTGCAAAATTTATGATGCCTTATGCAAACTGAAATTCAGAGCTCCTTGGTGAAAATTAAGAATCTCAAGACAGCAATCACAGAGCTTTAAAATAAAATGTAATCCTTTTAAGTGTGGGTCCCCATGAGATGACAGAAGATACATACCCATGAATCTGGCCCTGTCTCTACGTCAATGTTTGCCTGAAATCCAGTCTTCCAGGAACTGCAGTCCTCTGCAGTGAACAGACCTTGGTTACTTATACTTTCAGTTAATTCCCCATTTTTCAGCCTTGTGCCTCACTTTACCTTCTGCTTTTTCTTTTGTTCTTTGTTTTCAAAAGCCTCTTTAATTTCTATTGAGAATAAGGACTACATTTCCTTGGGGTGGAGGGATGTGTTCTCCAGCACAAGGGCAAGAGGCTGGAACCATGGTGTCCATCCTGTCTGTGTTCAGACTGTTAACACACCACCCTAATTTCAGCCTATGTCTTACATCTTCATTATGGAAACTTTAAGTCCAGGGTCCCATGAATATTTTTTTTTTTGAGATTTCTCTCTTTTAAGGACTTAAGTAGTAGGTTTTTCCCTAACTAAAATTCATCCTATTCTGTCTCCTTTCAATTTTCCAAAGCTTTATTGGAATCTCTTGTCTGGTTACCTTCTCTCCCATTCTCTTTATTCCTATGATTTTATACTTGGTTTTCCTGCTTTATTTCATTTACTGCAGTGTAGTGTAGAAAGAAGATCCATTGTTTGTCCAATCTGCCGTGAGTAATAATCTTCAAAATATTATTTTAAAATGTGAAATAAAGTCATAAAAGTAAGGAAATTTCTTACCTTATTAGTAATCCATTTAATAGTAACATGACATACATTTAACCCTTGAACAACTTGAGGGTTATGGGTGTTGACCCCCTGTGCGGTTGAAAATCCATATATAACTTTGACTCCTTCAAAACTTAACTACTGATAGCATAGTGTTGACCAGAAGCTTTACCAATAACACTAGTTGATTTATACATATATTGTATGTAATATGTATTATATTTTTCAAATAAAGTAAGCTAGAGAAAAGAAAGTGTATTAAAAAATCATAAAGAAGAGAAAATACATTTACAGTACTGTGTTGAAAAAATACTCTGCATGTAAGTGAACCTGCACAACTTAAACCTGTGTTGTTCAAGAGTCAATTGTATACTAAAAATTAAATAATACTTTAAAAAAATCATTGGACTTTATTGACATTTCTTTTGTTATTATGGAAAGTAAGGTGGAATTTGGGGAGAAAATGAATTTAAGATTGAGGGGAAATATGAAAAATTAAATAAACTAGAAAAGTCTTTAACCATCTCTCAAACAACATGGCAGTTCTGTCTCAAAGTTCACATGCAAAATGAATTTGTCTCCCCTTAGTGAAGGAAGTGAATGAGTGAATTATTAGAAGTCTTCCAGCTGTCTAACTTGAGTCCCTAATTTCCATTAGTTACTAAAGATTTATTGATATTATGGTTAATGAGAAAATGAGGTGCAACCAAAACCTTTGCCAAATTTAAACATGGAAGAAAATAAGAAGAGAAAGGACATTGTTTAAAATGGATGCTATTCTCTTTTGCTAGTTTGCTTCTGTAAGGTCTCATTAAGCTCTACTTTATTCTTTCATTTTATATAACAGAAATGGTCTTCTGTCTTGATATTTTAAAATATATTCTTCTAAAGAGATTGGAATTATTTATTTTTAAATATTACTTTGGGACATGTATTATATTACCATTAGATTGCTGTAATATATTCCAGTCAGGGATTTCTTGAAAACCACTTGGAAATGTATATTTTGGAAATTTTCACTTAACATCCAGGAATGAAGGAGAGCATTGAGTGTATTCAATTACAATATCCAATTGGATGGGGAGAGGGATAGTGACCATAGAGTGTCTCTTGTGTCAGGAGTTTTTTCAACATGAAGGAAGCAGTTTACTGTGTGAGAATGCTAGCCTTAATTTGTTTTGAACCTCTTCATAGAAACCAGAAGAAATATATCATCCTTATATCTAACGTATCTTTTTTTTTAATACCATTCTCCTGATGCATATTTTTTCAATAGTCTAACTCATCATGGATCTTTAGACTATTAAGAGGCGTGTGTTTCAATGAACAACCTACAGTGCCACTATTCTTGATATCTTTTGATGTTAGCCTAAGGACATGGCAAGGGATTAAGTGTACAAGCTGTGGTATCAGAAAGACTTGGGTCTTGAGTCCCGATTACCACTTACGAGTAAAATAAATTTGGGTAAATTATAATCTCAGCCAAAGCCAAAGTTTTCAAAATTGTGTGCATATTGGAATTACTGGGAGTTTAAAAATGTGTACAGTTGACCCTTAAACAACAGGTTTGAACTGCATAGATCCAGTTATATGCAGATTTGTTTCAATAAATACAGTACGGTGCTATAAATATATTTTCTCTTCCTTAAAATTATCTTATAACATTTTCTTTTCTCCAGCTTACTTTGCTGTAAGAATACAGTATATAATATACATAACATTCAAAATATGTGTTAATTGACTTTATGTTATCGGGAAAGGTTCCAGTCAATAGTCGGCTGTTAGTAAAGTTTGGGGGGGGAAGTCAAAAGTTACGTGTGGATTTTTGACTACTCAGAGGGTTAGCGCTCCTAACTCCTGATTGTTCAAGGGTCAACTGTATTCATCACTAGTACACATTATGGGTCAAATAAATCATGACCTTTTGTTTTGGGTTCTTGCCTCACAGAGCTCCCTTAGTGATCCTAACAGATAACAAGGGCTAATAATGTCACCTCAAGCCTCATTTTACTCATCTTTAAAATGGGTATAATAATAGCCCCATTATTATAGGGTTATTTTAAGAATTAAATGAAAAAAGGCATGCATAATATATAGCACAATGCCTGGAGCATTATAAAAAATTCATATTTCCCACTCTCTGGCTGAAATATAAACACAGTTAAGGAAGAGACTGTATCCTTGTTCACTGTTTCATGCATGGAATATAGAAAGTATTTTTATGGATTAAATGAATCACTTGCACTGTCTTTGAGAAGGGGGAGGGGCACTGTAGTGTTGATGTTTGTTCAGCCTCAGAGACACTTACAAAAGAAACAATATATATATATATTGACTAGGTTCTGTTGTAGAACAACTTCTTTTCTAAAATGATCATCCTAGTTATTATTTCTTTCAGGCTAATACATTACCTTATCCTACCAGATACATGTATCTGCCTTCCATTGTATCTATAGAACTTTCTTAATTTCTCTGTCCCTCCTCCTTTCCTGCCCTACCTCTCTCCTTTCTTCTCATCTTTCCTTCTTTTCCTTTTTTCTTTCTTCCCAGTCATTTCCTTTCCTTCTGTCCTCCTCCATACTCACCTTTCTATTTCCATCTCTATCATAGACAATCTCTCTTAAAACTTTTGGTTCCAGGATAAATTGCTCTTCTCTTAGCCTTGCCTGGCAGCATCCTGTCTACTCTGCTTACTTACCACAGGTGGTAATTGTGAATTTGTCTCCTGAGTTGCAATACCTTCCTTCCTTGTACTTCAGTGCTACATAATTGACTAGTAATTGACTATCCAGCTTTGCAAAGACAAAAAAAAAAAAAAAGTAGAGTTTGTAGTTCCAACATTTGCATTATTCTTCTTCCATAGACCTGATTATAATGTTATTCATTAAATTGTTTTTTATACATTGATTTATTCCACAAAAATATTTTGGGTCATTAACATGTGTCAGGCCTTTTATTGATACTAAACAGAGCAGACATACACTTGGCCTCCGAGAAAGGCATAGGCTTGTGGAAATCTCAATAAATAAGCAGATTATTGTACAGTGTGATACATGCTGCAGGGGAAAAATTAAGTGCCTTCACCATATATTGTGGAGTGCACAGAACAAGGATCTTCACTCAGTCTTGGCTACATGGGAGGCAGGGCCAGGGGTCATGCAATCTGAGCCAAAGTTCAAAGAAGGAAGGTAGGAGTCAGTTTGAGGAGTAAGGGGTAAGGGAGGTGGGACATGGCTCAGCATTCTAGAGTAAGGAGTTTGGTGATAAATGAAATTGGAGAAGTTGGGGGAAGCCGGGTGTTTGGGAGGTTGGGCTTTATCTTTAGGACACAGTGTAACCATTAAAAATTGCTTAAATAAGTTGGGTAGTGCATGATAGAATTTCCTTGAAAAATCAGATTTACCTGTCAGTGTGAAGGGAAAGTAAGAGGGCAACTGAAGACATAAAAAAAAAATGCAGAGGAATAGATACAATATGATATATTTTTAAGCCAACCAAAAATAATCTCATCCTTAACATTAAGTATAATAACAAAAGTTTATTGAGCACTATATGCCAGACAGTTTTTTAAGAACTATACTCATAGTGACCACCATATAGGTAGATTATATTATCATAAAATGATGATGATGATATGAGAAGTAGTAACTATCAGAGTTAACTGCACAGAGGGAAGGCCATGCCACCTGAAGTCAAAGCTTCACTTCACCACTTGTTTTCCATGTGACTTTGGACTAATTGCTTGATACACATAAATACATACAAGTAATTGAAAGTTTTTTGGGTCAGGTAGGGGTTTCTTCAACCCATACCTGCGACTTCCTTGTTCAGTGGATTTTAATAAGATAGTGAAAAGAAGTCGTAAATAATAACAAAAGAAATGATGTTCAAATCTGACTGAAGTCAAACTTTTTACCTCCATCAAAGAAACAAACATCAAACAAAAACTAGATGAAATAAATTGCCTGCAAGCAGGGACTCTGGAATTTGGAGCAGGTTAAGCAGTAGAATGGCATAGGAAGAAGGGGACGTGAGTAGACTGATTCCCTGATGCTGTTTGAGGAATGGGGGGGCTCATCTGAATTATAAAGAAACTTCATTGTAAATGCATGTGTCTTTTTGGAATCCTGTCTTTAATGCTTCTCAACTGTGTGATGCTGGGCAGATGACCAAACCTCTCTTTTCCTCCAGTTTCCTACTCCACGCTTACATAAACAATAGTATTGAACTCATAAGATGTTGTTAAGATTAAATGAGCTAAGAAATATAAAATACTTAAGTAGTGCTGGCACAAAATATCCCCATATATGTTCTCTATTATTATTATTATTAAAACAACCTCTGGATTTCACATGTTAACATATTTGCTTAGTAGTAAATTGTGTATAGTTCTATCTTAAGCTTTTAAACTTGAGGGCCAGAGGCAAGAATTTACTGTCTTTGCTTCCAGAACTGTGGTATTTTATGCCTTGCTAGAATCAAAGTATACTTTTAGTGCCAATCAAGGACAGCTTCTAAACTGTCATTGAGTAGTGCTCAGGAGAGGGGGCCAGACAAAACAGGTAGCAATTCCAGTGGACATCCCTTTCTATGGAAGCTGGTGGTCATTACTAGTGGGCCCACTTGGGGATGTAATGTCAAACATGCATGTTTCAAACATAGTGCAGGAACTTAATTTTCATAGTGTTAGAAAAGAGCTAATATGCAGGAAGTTTGAAGAAACAGTGCATCTGGAAGGTGATTCATGTACTCCTTTATCTAACATGAAATGTAAATGCTGGTTTGTTTTGTTTGTTTTTGTTGTTTCCTGGGGAAGGAAAGATCTCTGTGTGATATAATTAAAATATGACAAAAAGTTCAGACATTTTTCAGATGGCTAAGAGGTGTGCTTGGGAAGGAAAAATTTGGACTACACACTGAACACCCTTGGAGAAAGATGAAAAGAATCAAATGCCTTAGAGATAGAGATACACAGCTGGATAATGCAGAGATAGATCCTTTAAGTTGGAACATGGGGTGAAAGTTGGGAAGGCTTTTGCATCTGTGTTTGACTGAATATAGAACAAGTTTTCTGCAGGGCAGAAATTTCTATGAAAGCATAAGTTTTTCAGCACCCAGCAGGGAAAGGATAAAAGAACTTGCAGTTTTATGAGATTAGATTTTTTTGTGTGTGTGTGTGTGAGTATTGTGGCCTGTACTGGAAATACATGACCCCAAATCAAAGATCAAACATTGTGATTACAGGAGCAGCCCCGAGCCAGGGAAATGGTAGCCAACTTCAACACACAAAAGGCCTACCTAATCTTATTCAAATATAAGTGTAGGAGAAGCAAGTTGAGGGGAAAAAAAAACAGCATAAAACAAAACAAAAGAATAAGATTGTGTGGTTGTGGTGAGGTCTATGACCCACATTTGCATCTTCATGCATAGGAGTTAGACATTGAGATGATTTTGAAGTAATTGCAGTCCTAGTAAAGACAGTAGGTATCAGAATATTATGAGTTTTAATTGGAGTGGAGTTGGGTGTAGGACTCAGGAAGTTACTAACTGTGTTGACGATTTTCCTCTAGTATAGATGGAAAGAGTGAGTACTCTGGAATCCACCCAACCAAGAAATCCCTCGTAAAAAAAAAAAAAAAAAAAAAAGTGAATATCCACGGAGCTATGGTACTGGGAAATTGACAAAGGCTCCAGACCAAAGCAAGTAGAAGTCCAGGAAATGAGGCCAAACACTGAGTCTGAGCTGAGTCCGAAGTTTCAGGAAATTTTAAGAAGGCTGGTGAAGTCTCAGTAAAGAAGCATGAGCAGGAATTATGGGTAATTAATGCCAAGTGCTACTGGATAGTGAATAACAAGTTAACACCACTTTTAGCCATTGGAGTGGTGCTTGATCTATGTATGACTCAGGCCACAATTCCCAAAGTTATAGTCCTTTATACTGATCACAAACAGATTCCAATAACCTGGGGAATAGTGTGTTTAAACTGGGTTTTTGCAGAAGAGACTGGAGACTACCTAATAATGCCACTTCTGCAAAAGTGTGTCCAGAATTGAAAGGCATGATTGAGTAAATGTTCTATTTGAAATCAAATAAAATTTGTTTTTCAAGTCACTTCCTATTGTTGCTAATAAGATAGGTAATGTTATTATGTACTTGCTAAGAGTCCTGTGAAAAACATCAGGAAGCACTGGACCCAGTTTCTGAGACATTTAAGGCAGATTTGATTTTAATAATTCCTGAGCCTCTAAGTGTTTTTTAAAGGGTAGTTACAAGATAGGAGTATTTTTCTATCTTTATAAGTGAGACATGCATGATCTGCTTAAAAAGGAAATAGTGTTTAATAGAGTAAAAATAACCCAGAACTTTTGGGAGTGCTGTAGAATGATTGCCTTCTCCAAGATCAATTTTTCTAAAGAGAACATAATAAAGAACTTTTAATTAATGCCATTAGCTTCTAGTCTGGCAGGTATTATGGGTCACTGAATGTAGGAATACGTAATAAATCTTGTAAAATTAGAATATATGTGGGTAAAAGAACACTGAAAACACAGACAGAGTGATCGCTGCATCATTACAAGCCCAAGGTGCACCAGATTTCTTGCAGCATGAATGGTTTCAGTTTCAGATTTAAAGAGTAGGTGTAGCCAGTTAGCCATCATAGAAGAAGGGACCTCTCTTCAGTAACCATTACCTGTGTAGAGCCAAATGCAGAGTATGGTTCTCAAAATTAACATGCACAAAACTGAAGTTTGGATACTACCTCCCAAAATGGCTCCTTCTATATCTTTATATCTGTGACACCTCTGTTCTATTTGTTCAGGTCAAAACTTTAGATTGATTCTTGACTCCTTCGTTTGCTCTCATACCTCATTCTATTAACAAAAACTATTAGATCTCTCTTCAAAGTGCACTGAAACTTGGATGACTTCTTACTACAACATCCCCCTGATCCATGCCACAAACATCTTTTGCCTGAGTTACTCCAGTATCTTTCTACATAGTCTCCCTTGTTCCATCCCTATCCACAGTGGTATTCATTAGGACCTTTTGCTAATGTCATTTTTCTCACACTGGCCCTATAGTAGAAATCTACTTTTCTCCCCACTTAAACTCCTGTTTTGGTCATATGACTTGACTGGCCAATGAAATGTATAAGAATTATTTATATGTATCCTTTCTGGGTAGTAGCACTAAGAACAAGTGTGATAGATGGAACTTACATAATCCATTCACTAGGGTTCCTATTACAAGCCCCACAACCTCGCAGACTATGGGTAGATATGTAGGATAAAAGGAAAATCAATTTCATTGCCTTAAGTCACTAAGACTTTCAGGTTGGCAGCCAGTTTAACTTTGCCGATTCTAACTGATAAACTGTTCCAGGAGATGCCAGAACAACAAGAACAAACCCCAAAAATCTTTGGCATTAGTATAGCAATGGGTGGTAGGTGTCGAGGAAGTATTATTGGAGACCAGGTGGATGTTGATTCATGTTATACAGTGGTAAAATTCTAACCTATGGTCACATGGAAAGTAAATATTGTACCCATTGGCTTGTAGCTCTACACAAGAGCATTAGCAAATATCAACAACTAGTTTCTTACTTTTAACTTCATTTTGACATGTTACAACAGTAAAAAGATAAGATAAAACTGTTAAGGACTTTAAAAAACAAAGACTAAAATTCAGCCTAGCAGCAGTAAGGGCCAAAAAAAAAAAAAAACCCAAAAAACAATGGCCATCAGACACACATAAAATCTCTGAATGAATTTATTCTTCACCTTGTAAATCTTTTTGGTGAATCAGAAGGTCTAGAGAAAAAATACTAGGGGTGGGCCTCTCCCAGGATATCTGTTAAGTTTATACCCACAATAAAGTCCAGAGAGCAAGGCACGTCTCCAAAAGAATTGTAAGTAAGATTATTGGCACATGAAGATGACTGAAAACATTAGGAATAAGAGGACTATAGCTTTGCGATAATTGTACTATCAAAAATCCTACCAGCCTGTGAAACTGTGACAATTAAGGCTTAAAATAGTCCCTGGGCCCCAAATCTTTCGGTGGTAAAGAAGGCTTAGCAAGCTGCTCAGGTCTGAGTGGACTACATTTTCTTATATCCTCTTCAGATGTATACAGTGAGGATAAGGTGTAGAGGTCAGAGCCTAGGACCCTTGAGAACTGCAGGCTTGAGAACTACTCTCGGGTAGATAACCTTCTCAATGGCCACTCAGTGGGAATGCAGAATTTCTACGGTTTAGTGACTTCTAGGTGCTTCCTCCCCATGTCCATTTTTCCCATTTCTTACCAGGAATATTTATTCCAGTCATTCTATTTCTCTTCTGTGAATCCAATGAGAGTAGGATAGAGAGGTAGATTATAGAATTTTTTTGTGTATGCATTTTTTTTTTTAATTTCTAGGTCTTTAGAACAAGAAGTGGCACATCTAGACTTTTACATATATACTTACTTGATCTTGTGCTTTTAGATCTGATAATATTATTGGACAGAATTCTTGAACACTCTTGGGGGAGGGTTTGAAGTATTTTGCATGTGGGGAAGGGAGCAAACTAAATATTTGTGATCATAAGGAAAGCATGTTTGTCAGTCAGGATGTTAAAAAATGTCTGTTCTGCTTTGGACAAATTTTAGTATTGAAATTCTTTACCAGATTCAATGCAGTCAGGGTTATAAGACTTGCATGGTCCAGTGAAATATGAGCAGAAGTGATAGTAGCACTCAGTAGCAGAAGCTTGGAGAGCCAATATATGGTTTGTCATGCCTTTGTTTTTATACTGTGGTTATGAAAACAAGTCCATTGGTTTGGATCTCTGAGTAACTGCAATGAACATAATCCTCTTTCTGACTAACAATGTAGATATAGAACAAATGAGAACTAGTTTTATGGTTGCAAATCATTTGCTTTTAGGATATTTGTCACGGTAGCATAACTTAGCCTATCCTAATTACTACAAATTCAAATTTTACCCACAAGGCAGCATCTAGAACAATCATTTTAAAGCATCATATTATTCACTCCTCTTCATGAACCTCTCCAGTGGCTCAGAGCAAAACACAGTTCTACTCTTTCTTCTAACTTTCTAACCTTTCTTTGACTCTCCAATTCATTCTTTCTAACGTAGCCATATATTTGTGACATTGCTCTTCCTAGAACATGGTAGGCACATCCACCCATTCCTTTGCTATTTCTTCTGCCTAGAACACGCTTATCCCAATTTTACACTTGACTTTCTCTCTCACTTCCTTTATATGTGTTCAAGGATCACTTTATCTGTAATACTTTCCTGACTACCCTTTATAAAACAAAGCAATAACACCTGCTCTTCCATTTCCATCTTAATCTGCTTCTCCTTCCTCTAAAACACTTAACACTCATTGGCATATTGTACGTTTACTGATATACCTCTTCCCACCCTTTCCACATATTGTGCACAAACTAGAATCTAAGCTCCATGAAAGAAGAGGCATTGTTTTGTTGTTGTATCTCCAGTTCCCATGATACTATGTACTGACAGCAGTCAATAAATGCTGAATGAATGAAAACTAAAAGAGATGAATTGGAGATAGGGTTTTTTTGGAGGTGCTGGTATATAATTTTGTTTGGAAGGAAGTAGGGACATTGAAAGAGAAAAAGAAAAACCACATTAGGGTTCTGGTCATCTAGAGAAGGCAGGAATGAAACTGACAATGTACTACAGTTGACTCTCTTCCATTAAAATATGTGAAAATAATTATTTCCCAATTAGGGATAAGCATAAAAGCAAACAATTTTTCTGTCTTCATTCCCTGCACCTAGGAGAGCTAAGAGAGTGAAGAGATAGATGAATTAACATGCGTTTGTATACAGCTGCCAACCAGCCAGAAGCCTTTACACTCTGAGGTGCCAAATTAGAAGACTTAGAAAAGGAGCTACATCTAAGAATTTAGGAAAAAATAAGATGATGCCATTTGTTGATTGACAGAATAATTGTTGATTGACCTACCTACAACCTGTAGTTTTTTTTTTTTTTATTTAAAGCCTTTCAAAAATACATATAAGAAGTATATAGGTGAGGTACCTTTTATATTTATCTTATTTTTTATTTTTATTTTTATGTAAATTCAAGTTAGTTAACATATAATATATTATTAGTTTCAGGGTCAGGTACCTTTTCTAAATGGATTGATACTAAGTCTCTGGCATGCAATTTCCATATGCTAAGGGATAACAATATGTTGTCTCTTTAGGGAACTAAAATTTTAGTCATTATTCATTGTACTTGAAATCTATGGATGTTGAATCTCTATTGCCCATATTTTTCAGATCACTGACTGCTTATCTGGTGAATAGATCTGAACTAGTATTGATGATAGAATCACAGGGTTTCCCAAAAAAGAAAGGTAAGGCTCAGGCCCACTCCTAACATTTCTGTGGCTCATGGCAAGAGTATAAATAATAATGTATTAATCTTAAAAGTTGCCAATCAAGCAAAATATAAAATATGCTCTTTGTTCTGTGCTAGAATGACACCCTGCTCCCTTCTATTCCCACATCTAGTTCCATATTGTACAGGGAAGACCCTCTTGTGTATTTTTGTGGATACTTGAACTTAAACACCTAAGCTCTATGTTCAAACCCTATGAACTTCTGATCCTTTGGCTATCCCTTAGGACTAGAAATATACATACATCTTTGGGAAGAAAGATCCAGGGGAGAGGCCAGAACAGGTCCTAGAAACAAGGTTTGGGTCATTTGTGCAAATAATTCTGAGACCTTTGGTATACATGGTCTAGACGTGGGAAGTTTGTTCTCAGGCTGGATACCTCCCTTGACCTTGCAACTCTTTTTCCCATGGGAATGGGGGTGGAGAGTTGGTCAGAGAAAGTCCCAAACGGGACTTTCTTTACTGCAAAACCCAGGATAGTTGCCTCTCTTGCTCACATCCAAGGGCAGTGTTGTACTAGTAAGGTTGATGTCTAGAGGCTCCTCCACAGGATAAGATGTATCAACAAGAGCTTGTGTGTTTTATAACCCTAAACCCCTACTGAGTGTAGAGCTCAATGGGAGTATTCAAAGCAGTAGACAGTAGTGGAAAGCAAAAATTGGGCCTTTAAGAGGTTAGTATAAGCTCTGACTAAAGACAGTTCTTCTTAGGAAGAGTAGAACATTTAATTAATGGAGTATTTTATGAAGATTTGGAACCTCATAAAGGTAGAGTTAAAGCAATTGGTGCTGATTCAAAGAATATTCCTTGCATAATGACTTTGGATCCTTAGGGAGATAATGGAGGCTATCATTAAATAGGGTGTGGTTTTTCTGGCCCATGGTGGTGGCACATGGTCGGCAAACAGTTTTAGTTGTACAGGACCTATTCAGTGCAAAATATTGCACATCATAGTATTCTATCTACATATGATGCTGATCTGCCTATAAATTTCTGAAATTAATATGCATTAACTTTTGTTCATTAAAACCAGATGTTCTGATGCTGGGTAGTTTACTGGTATTAAAAAATAATTGCGTTCTCTGTATGCTTGAAATCCTCCAGAGTAGCAAGGCTGCTGTGGGAAAAGTGCTCCTCTTAAAGATATAGTCTGACCCAGGAGGAGATATTGATTATTGATTGCTTTGGGAAACATTTAGAAGTGTTTTGGACTACTTCCCAATCATACTCAAAGGATCATCCAACACAAAGGATTCTCAAAGCTTCGTTAAACATGCAAGGAATTTTCCTCTCAAAATAGGCAGTGAAATTATTGCGTGGTTACTCCAGCAATTCTCAAATTTTGGGTCACAGGATACTCTTGAAAATTACTGTGGACCCCAAAGAGATTTGTTTATATGAGTTGAATCTATTGATACTTACCGTATTAAAAATTAAAATTGATAATTTAAAATATATAATATTTATTAAAATTACATGTATGCATATGTCAACAGATGCTTTATAAAATATAACTTTATTTTTCAAAAAAAAAATAGAAACTAGGATTTTGGGGGCACCTGGGTGGCTTAGTCAGTTAAGTGTCTGACTCTTAATTTTGGCTCAAGTCATGATCTCATGGTTGTGAGATCGAGCCCTACATCAGGCTCTGCACTGGGCATGGAGCCTGCTTAAGATTCTCTCACTCCCTCTCTTCCACACTCACGGGCTCTCTTTCTCACTCTTAAAAAAAAAAAAGAAACTGGCATTATTTTTTCTTTTGTTATGTTTAGCTTAAGAAGAGACAGTTGGATTCTCAAATCTATTGCTGCATTCAGTCTGTTGCATACCATATGTCATGTAGCCTCTGAAAAATGCCACTGTGAAAGCATGGAAGTAAAAAAGCAAATAACCTCTTAGTAATTTTATAGAAAATAGTTTTGATCTTGTGGCCCTGTAAAAGGTTCTCAGAGAGCCTTAGACATCCCTAGACCGCATTTAGGGAATCACTGTTTTTATGTATTTAATGTCTCTAGACCTGCACTGCTCAATACGGTAACTAATAGCTATGTTGGCTATTTGGATGCAAATTGATGAAAATTAAATAAAGTTAAAAATTCAGGTTCTTATTCTCACGAGTCACCTTAAGTGTCTAGTAACCACATGTGTTTGGTAACTACCATGCTGAACAGCACAAAGTTTGAGCCACAAGTTAAGTTTGGCAGTCTTGCTCTATTCTCTATTTTTCCTTCTTTCTGCTCCCTTGCCCCCACATTGAAGAGAGTGTTAGCTCTTGATTGTCCTCACTTTTGAGTAAACAACAAGAGTGCCGATAGGAAATTCTCATTGTTCCCTGCCCTGGTGAACAACATCCAAACAGATGATAGGCAGGCAGCATGCACTGAATGATAGGAAGGAAATACCACCCTTGGAAATGGTACTAAGAGCTACCCGGTGTTGAGGACTGCTCACGACACTCTGATAGACATATATTAGGAGACAAACGTATGTAGCAGCAGTCAAATTAATAAATTCCTTGCCAGTTACACCATACTTTTGATATGGATTATAAACTTTAATATGTGAAAATGATTACCTGTAAGAACGCCACTTTTCTTATATTGACGTAAAAAACAGACATTGGTTATTTTATCATATAGGTCTTAAAACATGACAGAGCACTTGCTGATATTTTTGATATACTTCCCTTTTTGGATACCTTGCTTCTGATGCTTCGATAATTTAGTTTGTATATACATAAATTGCTCTTCAAATGCTTCTTTTTTATTTCTTCTTCAAATGCTTCTAAAAATACTTTATGGTAATGAATCATGGAACACTACATCAAAAACTAATGATGCAATGTATGGTGATTAATGTAACAATAAAAAATTAAAAAAATACTTTATGTTAGAAATATTTTGTCATAATCTTATTTGTTTCACTATGTTATAATGTCAGGTGGTATTATGACTGATTATGTCTCTGGGTTCTATTTCTATTAGACTGTAAATCCTGAGAGGGTAGGATGCTCGCACAGGGCTTGACATGTAGTAATACCTTCATAGTGTTGCTTGATGAATATGTCTAGGCCCCTTAAGGCAGTAGTAGCTGAAGTCCAGCCCCACTGATTCATTATTCATTTTGGTTTTCTCTTTCTGGCCCTTCTCTCTACATGTGTAAATGCTCAGTTCAGGATCTCTTGCTCACCACTTAACTATGTGAAATCTTAGATACTTTGAAAATCATTGAGGACCTGAGCAGCAGTGATTTGTGGTATTTCAAGCAAAATGCTCTAACTTTTAGCTATGCATACCTAGGCAAGTATCTGGGTCTAATTCTTTCACCTCATTTGAATCTAAATCCAGCTATAAAATGTTACCATCTTTTAATCTCTTTTGCATTATTATATTTATCATACCATATAGTAATTCCCATTTTGTCATGTTTGCTATTTATATTTATTTTTTATTTTTTAAAGATTTTGTTTATTTGAGAGAGAGAGAGCACGAGAAAGGGGAGGAGAGAGGGACAGGAAGAAGCAGACTCCCCGCTGAGCAGGGAGCCTGACTTGGGGCTTGATCCCAGGACCCCAGTATCATGACTTGAGCTGAAGGCAAATGCTTAACTGACTGAGCCACCCAGGTGCCTCTTGTTTGTTATTTTTATAGGGAAAAAGAACATCCAGTCCTATTTGTTTCTGATTAATTACTAGGCATTGTGTATTTATAATTCATTTTCATAATTTACATGGTACAATAACATCTATTAATAAAGAAGATACATCACATCCCAGCAACATGTTTTATCGTCAAATCTTCAACACCAGAAGTAGAAGCAATCAAGAAAAGAAAGAAAATATGTATCAGCACTTTAGAAGGAGGTAGAAGAATGTTTAAAAATTATAGAAAAAAATGATCATCCAAAAGAGAAGAGGGCAAGGTACCCATAGCTTAACTAGCAAAACAAAAAAGTATGAAAGGTATGAGAAAGTCTGTATGAAGTGCATTTTCCAGAGACATCTATGAGAGGTAGACAGGGTAGGGAATGTCCTGGCATTTAAAGAGGCTGTAATTTAGGCCCTTTGGCTGCTGTGGTGGCCGGATGGTCTTTCTGAAGCCCAAGCTAAGCTGTTTCCTGGTGTGTGTCTATTGGCTTGAAATACCTTGGAAGAACCTTTTTTAATACCTTCCTCTGGCTGTCAGGAATGCTTAAAAGGATTCTATCAGACTTACTGCTCAGAGATGAAACATTTGAAGTGCACTGTCTGGTTTAGGTAATACATTGGCAGCAACTATTTTATTTCAAAGAAAAATCCATCAATTAACAAGTGAACATGACAGATAGAGTGACGGTGTTTCTCTGTGTTCAAAAGAGGTAGCTAAAGAAAAGGGAACACTGGGTATCTGAAGAGGAAAAATCACCCCTGGGGAAGAAAAAAAAGAGCCCCCTGAGAATGCAAAAGCTCACAAAATAGATCTGTCAGATCCTTTCAGACTTTGATGAAAGACACAGTGCTTGATATTAGGAAGACTCTGGGCAAAACAATTCTTCACCTTAGATGAATTCTAAGCCCAGCTAAAGAGAAAGATTACCATGAAAGGAAAAATGAACCAGGAGTTGGAAAAGATCAGTGCAATAAAGAATAATTTTGCCTACTCCATAATTTGCTTAGAATAAGACCTACCTTCAAATCAGTGTTGAAACAACAAAATCCAGGCATTGAGATGTTTTTGTATTTCTATTTGTGGAGGCATGCTATCAAATGCCAATACATCTTAGCAAGACCATCACGAATATTAATGTATTTGTTCTGAGGAATTGTGTCCTAAAATTTTATTATATTTTAACTAACATTTATGGTGTGCCTTCTGTGTATAGCACTATGTAGGTGCTGTTGACAATGCATTGGTAAAAGACAAGTTGCCTTCACAGAAGTTCTAATTAATTAGGGCAGCTATGGTATATAGGCAATGTGTACGTATTTAAGTGGGCAATATTTTTATTCCTAGAGCTATATATTTTAATAATCAGTAGAGTCCTAAACATACAATTAATTGAAGTAGAAATCTTGCAAATTAATTTTTAGTATCTCTTACCATCTTAATATTTCAGAAAACATACCATATTAAAAGCATACACTCAGTGATTATCTACTTTTAATTAAAACAATAATGACAAGTTATTGTTTTGGTGTTTTTTATTTTTTTTCCTATGATGAATAGAGAGATTTTATAATGACATTGATTTCTTAAAGACCCAATCCAAGACACCCCATTGATCCTTCTCTCCCACTATTCACAGCATTGTGTAGTCCCCACCACTTTGGATAGTTCTCACCTGTGGAACTAATGGAATAGTGAAGAAATGAAAGTGGATTTTGGAGGCAAGTTCAAAACAGCTCTTGTGGCTTCTGCCTTGCTCTCTTGTGGACTACTGCCTCTGAAGAAAGCCAGCTGCTATATTGTGAAAACACTCAAGAAGCCCAGCAGAAAGGGCCACATGGCAGTAACTGATGTTTCTCCAGGATAGCCAGCATCAAGTTTCTCCAGGATAGCCAGCATCAACTTACTAGCCATTTTATTAAGCCATTTTGGAAGTGGATTCTTCAGCCCCAATCAAGCTTTCACAGGAATGTGGTCCAGGCCTGTCTGTATCTTGACAACAACCTGTTAAAAACCAGACAACAGGTCCAAAATCAAAATGGGGTTCCTTATGTTAAGTCCCACATCACCAAGCCAAGACTTAATCACAGTTGTGGCTTTCCCAGGAATGGAACCTTAAACCAAATAATCAGGAATCCGCTGATCAGTATTATTTAGGTAATCTGCCTGATAACCCTCTGCCATTCCCTAAAGGAAAGTAAACTTGCTACAACCAACCCACTTTTTTGCCTACTATAACTTCCTGTCCTATATAAGATTTTCATTTTGTACAGCTCCTTAGAGCTCCTTTCTACTCGTTAGATTGGGTATTGCCCAATTCTAATAGTTTTTTTGCTCAAATAAACTCTTAAAATTTTAAATATTTTATCTTTTAATAAACCTCAGGAGAGAACATGTGCTAGAACCACCCAGCTAAGCTCTAATGGAATTCCTGTCCCAGAGGAACTGTGTAATGAGAAAGGTTTACTGTTGTTTTAAGCACCTAATTAGGGGGGTAATTTTTATATGTAGCAGTTGATAACTAATACCACAGCCTTTAAGCATTCTTTTACATCCTAAAACCAATGCAGACTTTGATTTCGACTTTAAGGGCAATACCTTGGTTATATTAGAATATCAGCTTGTTTCTCTATGCATTCACCCTGGTTGCCTCTAATCAAGCAGAAGTGTGGTGCCGCAAATATCTATCTTTTCTTTTGCTTCAGCAGTAGCTTCTTGTCAACTGTTTCAACCTCTTTAATAGCTAGTGAAAGTGCTTTTGTCAGCCATAGTTTTTTTCCTTAAGCTAATGCTAATTCATTATAAGCAAATGCTTTCCTCTTAAATAGTTAAGCTTCTCAGACTCAGTGAAATCTATTTTCCTTTTATCCATTCTTTGCTCAAAACATAATGCATGATAAAATAATACATATTCTTGATTCCTATAAAATGAGAGTGATGGAAAAGCATATCTGACTGTAATAAAAACATCAAAAGCAATTTAGCTGCACAAAAATGTAATTTTAACATGGCAGAATATATTATGTTTGCAAGATATGTGAGCATATTTTATTTTCAAAGTGTCAGTGTTGCCTTTTTAAAGGGACATTTTCTATATTTCAAATGTAATAATTGAGATGAACCGTACCATTTTCATATTCTTATAAATCTATCCCAATTCTGACCTTCTAAAGCTTGACTACCTTCAATCTAATCTCTGAATTAATGCAACATGTCTATAAGCCAAAATGTAAATTCATATTTAATTTATAAATATATCAATTCTCTGAAAATCAAATATTGATCACATATTTTTTCTTATGAATAAAGCAATTATGCATTACTTTAAAATAGTTGGAAACATTTTTTGTGTGTGTGTAAATTTTATCTTACATATCTGGGTTGTATGTTCCCAAAGACTGAGGAGATTTTTAAATTTTACTTGCTACTCTGAGCTCATTTAAGCTTGGAAATGACAGAGTAATTTTAATTTATAAAGCGCCTAAGTAAATTTTAATATTATCCCCCCAAATATATTTCAGTAAATACAGTATATTTTAATTGGTATAAATACCAGCAACAATTACAATAATAAAAACAAAATATATAAAACAATATTGAAGATTTAACCTATAAAATTAACCAACTTCACAAGCATATTCTATGATCTGATGGCTGCAAGTGCTAAATCAAATAGAACTAAGGCAGTTACCTGTAGATTTTACCAAAAGCCCTCTTAGAATATTCTTTTGTTTAAAGCAACATTACTTTGTTATTCAAATTATCCAGATATTTACTTAATTCCTTTAGTTTGTATGTGTAGACATGGCCTTAATCCCTAATGTTGGATGATGGTAAAAACATAATTTGGTCCCACTGAATCTAATGAAGTGAGAGTGTTATGCTCTATTCTCCAAAAGGTCCATTTCCGTGCATTGTGCTCCAGTCTAAAAAATAAATCTTGCAGTTCAAATTGCCATATGCTCAGAATTTTAGCACAGGTGAGCACAGTAAAACCAGCTACTGTTGCTCTAAATAATGATGTCATGTAAACAAGAGGAAATGTCTTTTGAAAATGAATACACATCTCTCAGATTAGAAACAGGGAGACATTTGAAAAAATAAATACAGAAGGAAGTCCATTGTTAACATATTCTTTTTTTTTTAATTTTACTTATTTATTTGTCAGAGAGAGAGAGCTCACAAGCAGGGGGAGGGGCAGGCAGAGGGAGAAGCAGGCTCCCTGCTGAGCAAGGAGCCTGATGTGGGACTTGATCCCAGGACCCTGGGATCCTGAACTGAGCTGAAGGCAGATGCTTAACCAACTGAGCCACCCAGACGTCCTCATTGTTAATATATTCTTTTTTTTTAAGATTTTATTTATTTATTTGACAGAGACACAGCGAAAGAGGGAACACAAGCAGGGGGAGTGGGAAAGGGAGAAGCAGGCTTCCCGCTGAGCAGGGAGCTCGATGCGGGGACTCGATCCCAGGACCCTGGCATCATGACCTGAGCCGAAGGCAGACGCATAATGACTGAGCCACCCAGGCACCCCTTGTTAATATATGCTTAACACTGTTTTAATATATCCTGTCTAAGCTTAGAAAAACAGTTGCTCTCTGGCTTCTGTTGGTTGGTTGGTTTGGCTTTTAAAAATGACTTCCATTTTTAATGAAATATAGGTTATATGATATATGTATATATATATTATGTATTATATATATGTAATTTTAAAATAATAGTAATATAACAGTACTCATACTAAAGTTACAAGTATATGTATGGAATTAAAAAAACAGAAAAGACATAGTTCACAGTACATATAGAAATTTAGCATATGATGAAGTTAAATCACTGGGACAAAGATGGGCTTTGTAGTAAATGTTGTTGGGTCAACTGGGTAGCTATTTGGGAAAAAAAAAGATGAAACTAGTTCTGTGCTTCACACCATGCACAAGAATTAATTATGAATTTATTAAGGAACTAAATGTTAAAAAAATGAATCCATAGGGCGCCTGGGTGGCTCAGTCGGTTAAGCGACTGCCTTCGGCTCAGGTCATGATCCTGGAGTCCCGGGATCGAGTCCCACATCAGGCTCCCTGCTCGGTGGGGAGTCTGCTTCTCCCTCTGACCCTCCCCCCTCTCATGTACTCCCTCTCTCTCATTCTCTCTCTCTCAAATAAAAATAAATAAAATCTTAAAAAAAATGAATCCATACAGCTATTAAAAGAAAACATGGGTGAATGCTGATGTATGACTCAAATCCAAAGATTTTGAGAATAACTGATAAATGTGATGACATAAAAATATGCCTGGCAAAACAATAACAGCAAAACTATCATAAATAGTGGCAAAAGAGAAAATTTGCAACATATGGCATGGAAAGAGGACTAATATTATTAACATATAAAGAACCCCTAAAAACTGAAGAACAAAGGATCAAAAAACAGATGAAAAGAAGTAAAATACATGAAAATACAATGCAATGAAAGATATAAAAGTGATAATATGAAAAAAATTTTTAAACTCACAGAGAAATGCGTATCAAACTAGTGAAATACCAACTCTCACCTACAAAAAAAGTGAAAAATTTAAAAATATGACAGTACATTTTGTTGGGGAAATAGACTGTCTTATACGTTGGTTGTTAGAATATAAAGCAGTATAACCCTCTTAAGTGGGATTTGGCAATAGATAAGAAGCCTACATATGCACTTATTCCCAATAGAGCAATTCTACATCTACAAATCTGCCATGATGTTATATCTCCCACAATATGAGCATAAACATTCTCAATGAAAGATTATTCATTTTAACATTCTTTTGGGGGATTTCAAATAATTGAAATATAGGAAATAATTCGTATATTGGATTGTGTTTTAATAAACTATGACACAGGGGGTGCCTGGATGGCTCAGTCAATTAAGTCCGACTCTTGATTTCCGCTCAGGTCATGATCTCAGGGTGGTGAGCCCAAGCCCCTCTCCCCACAACTCCATGTCAGCTCTGCGCTCAGCGGAGAGTTTGCGGGAGATTCTTTCTCCCTCTCCCTCTGCCCCTCCTCCTGTTCTTTCTCTCTCTAAAATAAATAAATAAATCAAACAAAAATAAACTATGACACACCCACATAATCGACTATGCAACTGTAGTAAGGAATGAAAAAGATCTCTATGAACTGCTGTGGAGTGAATTCCAGGATATATTATTAAGGCATAAAAAGCAAGGATATCTATATAATGCTGTCCTTCTTATATGACAAAAAAGGGGGGAATGTAAGAAATAAAAGAACAGAAGAAATACAAGAAGGATAAACCAGCAAATAATGAGATTGGTTACCTACAGCATGAGGTGAAATGGAGTGGAAAGAATAAAGGAATGAACGCAGCGCATCAGGAATGAGAATAGAGATTCATTTGATTATCCTTTTTTATTTAGCTCTGCTTCTTAGAAACATGTTAATATTTCACATACTCCCCCAAATAAATAAATAATTGAAATCAACCAGGATGTAGTGGGAATCTAAAATGGAATGTAAACAATAATGAATGAACCTAATGTACTACAGATGAATACTATACACCCTAAAGAGAGTGGTGAAGAAACGATAAACCTAAGAAAGGTTGGCAAGTAGTATTTTGAGTATAAACTATTTGGATAAAGACAAAAATAACTATAAAAATATTATGATCTAATTATTAAATTTATTTTTCATGGGATATGGGCTAAAAATTCTAAAACTAGTTTATGTGTATATTAGGATTGAATAAATAGACAAAGTTATTACAGTTAATAAGAGTCATGTTACAGAAAAAGTAACAGATAGGGAAAGGGGGAAGGCTAGAATGAAACCCATGGTATTGGGTGTAATTGGAGATAGTCATAGAAATTCGTGCTTTTTCTGTCTGTATCTCTGTCTCCATCTACAGATTGATTGAGAGATAAATGTTGATGTGTATATATGCATGTGTTAATGTATTATACATGCTTATGTTTCCTAGTTCTGTCCACTGAGGGGCCTAGAAGGCAAGAAAAGCCAGTAGCAATGAACACACATAGTGCCTAATGCCATTCTCAAATAAACAATGAGGATTCTTTAGAGAAAACACTTGTCTCCAGGGGATGAGATTAAAATATCTTATAGTGCCAGCAAGTAATGCTGTGTTCCAAAAATGATGGAGGCATGTCTAAAGGATACCTTATAATTTAACCTTGAAACCTTAAACAGTTCAATAAGGCAATTACATAAAATATATGCATATTGAAAACAAAGTAAAAGTGTTTAAGACATGAGCTTGAGCATAGAAATCCTAATGAATCTACAAAAAACTACTTAGAACTAGTAAGTAAATTTAGCAGTTCCATAATAAATATCAATACACAAAAATCAATTCCATTTCTATATATTATTGCACTATAACCTATATATTTCTACTTATATATACTGTTATAATACTAACAATGAACAGTTGAATGATGAAACTTAAAAATATTATTTATAGCATATTATCGTAGCATTGTTTACAATAGCCAAGATATGGAAGCAACCCAAGTGTCCATCTATAGATAAATGGATAAAAGAGATATGGTATATATACAATGGGATATTACTCAGCCATAAAAAAAGAATGAGATCTTGCCATTTGCAACATGGATGGACCTGGAGGATATAATGTTAAGTGAAATAAGTCAGTCAGAGAAAGACAAATACCACAGGATTTCATTCATATATGAAATTGAAGAAACAAAGAAAAAAGAGACATACCAAAAAAAAAAAAAAGATTTTTTTTTTAAGATTTATTTAACCATTTATATGACAGAGAGAGAGAGAGACAGTGAGAGAGGGAACAAAAGCAGGGGGAGTGGGAGAGGGAGAAGCAGGCCTCCCGCTGAGCAGGGAGCCTGATACGGGCCCAATCCCAGGACCCTGGGATCACAACCTGAGCCAAAGGCAGATGCCCAACGACTGAGCCACCGAGGTGCCCCAAAAAAGACTCTTAAATACAGAGAACAAACTGATAGTTGCCAGAGGAGAGGTGGGTGGGGGTATGGGTGAAATAGATAAAGGGATTATGAGTACACTTACCTTGATGATCACTGAGTAATGTATAGAATTGTTGAATCATTAGATTGTACACCTGAAACTAATATAACACTGTATGCTAATTATACTTCAATTAAAAAGTTGAATGAAAAAATATTTACAATGTCATGAAATATTTGGGAAAAATTTAGCACAATATTTATAAGAACTCTTGCAAAAAAAAATACAAGACATTGCTAGAGGAAATAAAGAATATACCAATATATTGAGAGATAGTCCATGATCATGAATTGCAAGACTAAATGCTGCTAAGATGTTAGTTCTTAAATTAATTCATAGATCAATTTTCTTTAATGAAAATTGACAGGCTGATTCTAAGACTTGGGTGGTAATGCAAATAGCATAGGATAACCAAAATAATTTGGAAAAGAACAAAGGGGTTTAAACTACATGATTTTAAGATTTTCTAACACTGCAATAATCAATACAATTTGACAGTGCTATAAACATAGACATATTGAACATTGGAACAAAAAAGTGCAGAATTGGGTCCCCACAATATTCCCAATTGATTTTTGACAAAATTAACAGAGGAATTAAATATGGAAAGGTAGTCTTTTTTTAAAAAGGTGCTGTAATATCTAGATCCTGATATGAAAAAAAATAAACCTCAATTCATGTTTCACACCATACACAAAAATTAACTTAAAATGGTGCACGCACCTAAACATAAAGCCAACAAAAAGATCACATAAGAAAGACTTTATGTGACTTTATGATAAGCAAAGATTTCATAAACAGAGAACACCAAAAAACACTAATGGTAAAAGAAAAGGATGTTACATTGAACTTAATCATCATAAGAAATATTTGGTTTGAAAGATAACCTTAATATGAAAATGCATGTATATTTAACATTTCATAACTTCATATATTATATATTTAAAATTTATTCCATATTTAATATCACATATTAAATATTTATTTTATATTTATATTCATTTCATATTTTATATTTATTATATATGCATATATTTAAATGTTTTTATTCAAATATAAGAAAAAATCTTACAACTCAATAAGAAAAAGACACATGACCCAATTTAAAATGGATAAAGCTTTATACATACACCTCATAAAAGATTAAAAAAAGCCATTAAAAACATAAAAGATGATTAATATCATTAGTCTTTAGAGAAATGCAAATATCTCTCTAAAATAGTTCTACACACTTACTAGATCCCCTAAAATTAAAAAAAAGACTGATGATAGCAAATGTTGATGAGACTATGGAGAAACTGGGGCTCATACATTTTTTTTGCAAAACATTTTGGTAGTTAACTTATATTAAATTAACATGAACTTACCATATGACTCAACAATTCTACTCTTAAGAGAAATGAATATCTAAGACAAATTAAAGTATTTGTCCAGAAAATGTCTTGCGGATTGATTTTTTCTAGTAGCCCGATCAATTTATTTATAAGACCTCAAAACTGGGAAGAAATCAAATATCCATCAAAAGGTACATGGATAAACAAACCATGGTATATTCAATGGAATATTTTTTAAAAAATTAAAAATTGAATACTGATGTATGCTACTGTAGTGAGGTATTTAAAAAAATACAATACCAAGTGAAACAATTCACACACAAAACAGTATATATTTTTTGATCAATTCATATGGAATTCTAGAAAGTAAACTAACCTTTAGAGACAGAAAACAGATCAGTGGTGTCCTATGATCAGAGATAGGGAAGGGGCCAACCAAAAAGGAGCATGAGGGAATGTTTTGATGGGATGGAAATACAAGTCTTCTTTAGGGTAGAAGTTAAATAGGCTACATTCATTAAATTAGAAGACTTTATAATGGGCACATTTTATTGTAAGTGAAACTTCAATAAATTAATTAAAAATGTAAAACAATATTATCTTTAATGTCACTATTCATAGGTTATGCTTTTACTCCTTCTTGTATTCTATAAGAATAGTTTTATCTATATGAATATTTAGTAAAGAAGGTGCCCGCTCCATGCATTTTCTCATTATCTTTGTAGCTAAGAAATTTCACCTGGATGAACCAAAATGAGGATAATTTACCAAGATTCATATTTGATATTTAATAGTGTTTTGGGGTCTTTTTGAAGCACATAATTATTTTCTTTTTACATTACTATTTTATTTTCTATCTCCTATCACTTGTGTTTTCTTTTTTTCAAGAACTACTAAAAGGATGTGTGTTGGAATTTTAGGCTCTATGTCTCTGTGTCTCTGTTTATCAACACTTATTTCATACTTCAATTTCCATGTTCTTTTATTCTGCATTCTTAGAAAATTCCTTAGTTTGACTTTTACTTTCCTTACTCATTTTATTTTTAATGTTCAGCTGTGTTAATTATTATTATCAGGACATTTTGAAAGTAGTGTTACTGTCTTAATTTCAACAATCATATCTTTAGTTTCCAAAAATTGTAGTATTTTTTGTTCTGAGAAGACTTTTCCATTTCTGGGTATGGCAGCTAGTCAAAAGTCTCTGAGAAAATTAATCACTAATTATAATTATTTTAGAATTTTCTCCTGTTTTCTGGTGTCTTCTTTTGCTTTGAGAGTTAAAACTATTGAGTTCATGGCATTTCCTTCTAGCTGTTTGGTTTTTATCATATGTATTATAATTTTTGACTGGTCAGATCTGTAATTTGAGTAATACAGTGGTCCTGCCTTTTCCATGGTCTCATTTCCATGGTTTCAGTTACCACAGTTAACTGCAGCCCAGAAGCAGATGATCCTCTTTCTGATGTGCTGCCAGGTGATGGTCAATAGTCATCTACTATGCTATGTCATAATGCCTATGTGATGTACCCCACATCATCTCATCACATAGGCAGTTTATCATCTCACATCACTAAAAGAAAAAGGATGAGCATAGGACAGTAAGATATTTTGAGAGACCACATTCACATAACCTTTACCACAGTGTATAATTTTAATCGTTCTATTTTAAGTTACTGTTGTTACTTTCTTACTGTGCCTATTCTATAAAATAAACTTTATCATAGGTATGCGTGTATAGGACAAAACATAGTATATATTGGGTTTAGTACTATCTGCCATTTCAGGCTTCCACTGAGGGTCTTGAGATGGATGCCCCATGGATAAGGTGAGACTTCTGTATAGGGAAGTGGAGAACACAGTACTTCCTTAGCTCACCTGGGAATGTCTGGGAGTGCAGGTTTTGGTTATAGGGTCCCTAGTTCCAGTGTTTTGGCAAGGAAAAGAAGGGCAGGGACCTGCAGACTCATGTTTTTTTCTTTAGTGTGTTTGAGCAGCTTTATTTTTTTCCCTGGATGAAGAATCTCCTCATTTTTTGCTAGTGGCTTTGGTTTCACTTCCAGTGTTATGATTTTTGTTTTGTTTTCATTTTGGAAAGAGCATTCAACATATTTAATGAGTCATCTTGAACAGAATTACTACTTGGCAACTTTCATTAACAATATAAGTTCAGTGTTTTTACTTCGAAGAGTATTATCCCCTGCATTATTTAAATGGCTGTATATCATCACCATTTATCCATGTAGCTGCCATAATGACTTCACTAATCCCTTTCCATCTTTCCACACTATCACCAAGTTCCTGATGTAGAATGCAAATTGTGCATTTTTAACTTTAAAACCTGCAGCACTAAGAAATTCTGAGAAACCATTTTAACTACACATATATATTTACTTCATTTTGTCCTTATTCAAAGTTCTGAAATTTAGACAAATCAGTCCCAGATTGTATACACAATTCCCTTTCTATTGGCAAAAGTATTTGATATACTATACTTGAAATAGCCATTAGTCTAAGTTATAATCAAAATTATTAAAACAAACATGGCCAATGAAAGAAAAACGTTGAATTCAACACTTTAATATGTCTGCTTTGAAGTTCCACTTCACATGATACTGGCTAATTTTCACATCTATTTTTCTCTGAACTGACTTCCAAGGATATTAGAGAAATGCTTGGAAAAACACATTTAAAGGGACAATTCTTTAAAACCAATTCTAAGAGTAAGACAAACAAAAAACATAATGCAAGTGATAGTAAGTGAAGTTTTTTTGATTCATGAAATGGAGTTGAAACCTTGACAAACTTTCATATAAAAATCTTCAAAAGCTTATCACTTATGACATTCATGAAAAATTTTAAGTATTTGTTCTGGGTTTTCATGAGTCATAATAAACAAAATCTGGGACCTTAACTCTTTTTTTGGCCAATGAGCTTTTTTTTTTTTAATTCGTTTTATTTCCAGTCATCTTATTGTAATCCAAATACAAATGAAACAATTAGTTTTAAAAAAATCAATATAATGATATTCCATTAACATTTCTCTAAAGTAAAACATGACCTTGGATTCAGAAATAACCTTGAAAGGTAAGTGTTTGCAATATTACTTGAGGAAAGTTAGAAGTAACTTCACATGACAATACTTCTGGCATGTATATTAGAACTAAAACAGTTTGGGTAGCCCAGAACTGATTGATGTCCAAATTAATCAACATTAGTATGACTTAAAGAACTTCAACGCTTCCATCTGAAGCAGAGGTCAAAATAGTTAGGTTAGTTATTATTTTTATCCTTAGGCCTTGTCTTTTTTTTCCTCATAACGCTACCCATGTGAGATTTTATCTAGTCTCATGACTCTAACTGTCACCCCTTTACAGATGACTTTCATCTCAGAGTCCCTAGGTGGGAGCTTTGGATCTATTTTCCAATTGCACAATTTGACAGAAGCATACTTTGTTCAAATAGTACTTCAGAGCCAAGAAACTTGTTCTTTCCCAAGTGTTTCGACAACAGTCAACTGCACTACCATCCTTTTAATCATCCAGATTATAAAGTATAATTTATCTTTAACTTTTCCAACTTCTTTACGTTGAGTTTATTTAAAAAAAATTCTATTTTCCCTACACAGTTAATCCTATGCCACACTTTTTCATTCCTGTAGTCTTTGCCTTAATTTAGATCTTCATCACATTCTACCTAGAATACAATGTACTAGCCTTTTAATTTGCCTACCTGCCTTCTTTCTTCTCTTACTCCTTCCTGTTTCTGTATTTTACCTCTAGTCTCTTTGTCATAATTAACCAGATGTGTTAGTCTTAAAACATAAGTAGTATGATACTGATATATCCTGAAAAACCTTCTCCAATAACAACCATGGCCCTTTTTCAGAAATGTTTACACCACGGTATCTCTCCCCACACACGTTCTTCTGCTATTGACTTTGGCTCTGTCCACCAAGAATCGGTTTCCTTCTGCACCCATTTGAATCTGGCACATATTACAGCTTTGACCCTCTGAATAAGGTAGACTTGATGTTCTGCTACCTCCTGGTGAAGCCCTTAACTGCTCTGTAATGTTATACTTTTTGACTCTTGAAAACAAGTTGCTACATAAAAAGCATTATTGTGCTTTATGAAGCCTGAGGCGCATGGAAAGACCTGGAGGAATACCATGAGCAAGAGCACATCTAGTCTCCAGACATACGAGTAAAGAAGAGACTTTGGAAGGGCATCCTGAAGCCTTAGCTGCTCCAGCCGACTCCATGTTGATCAGATGTGAACAAACACATCACACCCTTCCCAAATTCCTGACTCATTAAATTGTGAACGAAATAAAATGGTTGCATTAGATTTTGGCATAGTTTATTTTTGCAGCAATAGATAACCGAAGCGATGGCAAAGAATTTAAAAAAATAATAATCTAATATTTTTGCTGTGATCTGGACAAATCATGATTTCTAGCCAAATATTTTTACTCTATTGAACTTTTGGTCCAATTGTGCAGACCAATATTAGTGTACTTGTTATTTCTTCCTTCTACTATGAACATGCACACTTTACGTCCTTTACAAAAGCTGTTAACTTGAACTAAAACCCTCTGTAGAGGCAAGAGCTCCAATGGCTAATCATTCTTTAAGCCACAGCTCAATTATCACCAAATTTCTAAAGTGTTACTTTGTCCCTGTAGTCCAAAATTTCTCTGCTCTGTGTGTTCATCATCATAAAAGTATTTTCATTTAATATTTATGCCTTTCTTCCTCTTATCACATTATTTCCTTATATGGTTTTCTCTCCCTTGCCCATGTTTGCTAAGTAGGCTAGACTATACAGGGGTAACCATATCTAAATTTTATTGATTCAGGTAACTCACACTGCAGTCCAAGTGACTGTTAGTGAGTGGCTTTGCACTCTGGTGGTGGTGATTTCATCTAGCAGGTTTTAAAAGTCCTTCTAGCAGGTTCATTAGAGCTAGTAGATCTCCATATCCTTCACTGGATCTGCATCTGTCCTATAGATGAGGGAAGAAATAGCAAGCAGAGGATTTCATGAGCAGTTTAGAAGCCAGGTCGATAAGTGAAATATAGCACTTTTACCTACATTCCTATGGTTGGAATAAATCACAAAGTCCCATTTCAATGCAGGGCAAGCTGTAACTATATAATAAGAATCTTAAACATGTTCTCTTAAGGTTCTATGGAGGAGTTTTTTCAACAAAAATATGTCTTGGTACAGAGTTGCTGAGCCAAATGATATACTTGTATTTAATTTGATCAAGTACATCCAGCTTGCTCTTTAGAATGGCTGTTCAGTGACACTAAGCAGCAGATCATGATGGTTCCTGTAGTTTTTTTATCCTGCCAACACCAGGCATTACAGTGTTTTTACTTTAACAAGTCCAGGAGGCATAAAAGAATATCTCATTATTGCTTAACTATTTAACATTCATTTATCTATTAATTATGGACTTATTTGCATATATTATTATTATTATTATTATTTATTATTTATTTTTTAAATTTATTTGACAGAGAGAGACATAGCGAGAGCAGGAACACAAGCAGGGGGAGTGGGAGAGGGAGAAGCAGGCTTCCTGCTGAGCAGGGAGCCCGATGTGGGACTCGATCCCAGGACCCTGGGATCATGACCTGAGCCGAAGGCAGACGCTTAACGACTGAGCCACCCAGGCACCCTATTTTTTATTTTTTTAAGGTTATTTATTTATTTGACAGAGAGAGACACAGTGAGAGAGGGAACACAAGCTGAGGGAGTGGCAAGCAGAGGGACAAGCAGGCTTCCTGCTGAGCAGGGAGCCCAGTGCGGGGCTCGATCCCAGGACCCTAGGATCATGACCTGAGCCAAAGGCAGATGCTTAACGACTGAGCCACCCAGGTGCCCCCATATATTATTATTTTTAAAAGAGATCATTTTATTGTACTTACCTTTATAACTGTCCTATTTTTCCCACTGATAATGCTGACTTTTCCTTTTGATTGGGAAAATATTCTAACATATTTCATGTGTCTCTGTTATATAAAAAGTAAATTACCATCCTATCACCTTCTCTCTATAATTTTGGTAGTGGTGTTTTAATTGAATAGAAATACTTAATTATGATTTAATCAAATTAATCTATTTTCTAATAATTTGTGTATTTGAAAATTTGTTTAAAAATTCTCTTCTGGACCCTAGATATTTTCTTGCATTTTCTGTAAACATTATACTTTCCTTTCACATTAGGTCTTTGCTCTATCCACTGTGCACTCTTGGATGTCATATTAGATAGGAATTCAGCTTTGTCTTTATGTAATGAGTCAGTTTTTCAAACATCGTGTCCTGAGCAGTCTGTACATTCACCATTGAATTGTTGGGTCATTTTTATCATGTATATCATGTATGCATGTATATCATGTAATGTAATGTATATTAAGGATCATTCTTTCAGGACTCCATTTTTTCCACTACATATTTTTCTGTTTGTACAGCAATACAATGCAATGTTTTTTATTATGGCTTTGTTGTGTGTTTTAACGTCTAGTAGAGCACTTCCTCCTGCTGCTTTTTTCATTTTTTTTTTAAGGTTAAGTTAGCTATTTGTGGATCTTTATTTTTTGAGTAAATTTTATAGTAACTGCGTTGAAATCCTGAAAAATCTCAAACTACAATATTGAATGGGATTGCATTGAATGAACATATAAGGCATAATTTGGGTAATAAGCAGCCTCTTTGTGTTATTATTTTTTCATGCTATCATTTCTTTTAGAGTTTTAAGGTCTCTTAAGATCTCTATAGCTGATACTCTAGTTTTCTACTTGATTATATATGGTACAGAGAGACAATAAAATTTTATGAATTGATTTTATTTCTAACAACTTTGCAGAATTATTTTATCAGTAACAAAAAATTGTTGAATATGGATTTCTAAAATAATTTTCAGACATTTGTAAATGTAACGATTTACTTTTCAATATTTTACACATTTATATATTTTCATTTTGTAATATTGGTGATCAGGGATAGTGGTACTATGGTAAACAGTAGTGAGGACTATGGGCATCTTATATTTTCTGGTTTTGTTTAGTAAAACACTCTATCAAGTTAACAACAATACTTTCTATTTTAAAGTTTTAAGACTTTTCATCTTTTCCACATCTTTTGAGGTAGTCATAGGATTTTAAATTTTAACTTATTAATGTGGTAAATTATCATTGCAATTATTCTGATGTTGAGGTATCCCTGCATTTTAAAGATAAAGCTACTTGAATCTGACACAATATTTTTTGAGAACATTGTTAGATTTAGTTAGCTAATTTTAATGTAATATTTTACTTATTAATAATTAATTGAATTTTCATTTAAATTTAATTTAGGATTTTTTATTTGCAGTTCAAAGATGAAGTAGGTCTATAATTTTTTTGCATTGTACTTATTTGGTATTAGTATTAAGATTATACTAGCCTCATAAAATGAGCTTGGTTTCTTTAACTCTTCTATTTTCTCTATAAAATAATTTTAATTTTTATCAGGGTCTTACAAAATTGGCATTATCATTCTCAATTTATAGTTGTTGAAGTTGAAGATCAAAACTATTATAATTTTCTCAAAGGCCCATGACAAAGCCAAAATTTCAACCAAGGTCTATGTGATCCAAAAGTCTAATGAACTTCCCTATAGTTTCCTATAACTTGTCAATATTCAGTAAATATCTGTGGAAATGTATTTGAAGCAAGATAGAATGGCTGGCCCTGGTTAGGAGCCAGGCTGCCCATGTCTGCATCCTGACTGCCATTTGCAGCCTGAGTGATCTTGACTACCATTTTAGAATGAGCCGTATGAAATTGCTGATATTTAGATTTTTTAATTTATAAAATGACAGTCTCATACGGTTTAACCTAATATTTAACATTTGTATTCCTCAATTTCCTCATCCTTACTAGTATGTTTATACCATCCATCCATTTTTTTTTTTTTAAGTTGGCAATGCTGGTAGGTTTTTTGAATAGTACTTGAAATATAGTAAGGACCTAAGACTGATAGCTTATTATAATTACCACTTATTAAAAGTTTGTATCAAAATGTGTCACCTTTGTGTTAAATTTCTTTCTTTTTTTTTTTTAAAGATTTTATTTATTTATTTGACAGAGAGAGACAGCGAGAACAGGAACACAAGCAGGGGGAGTGGGAGAGGGAGAAGCAGGCTTCCCGCTGAGCAGGGAGCCCTATGTGGGACTCGATCCCAGGACCCTGGGATCATGACCTGAGCCGAAGGCAGACACTTAACGACTGAGCCACCCAGGCGCCCCTGTGTTAAATTTCTATATGTCATATGAAGCTATAATTTTCAGAAAATGATGCTGGATGGAGATTCACATTAGTGTAGTGATTTTTACTTCAACATTAAACATTCAGTTTCCAAGAGGGAATGAAATTTTCTTTTTTCTCTTCTCTTCTCTTCTCTTCTCTCTTCTCTTTTTGCTTTTCTTTTCTCTCTTCTCTTTTCGCTTTTCTTTTCTCTTTTCTCTCTTCTCTTCTTTCTCTTTCTTTCTTTCTTTCTTTCTTTCTTTCTTTCTTTCTTTCTTTCTTTCTTTCTTTTCTATTTATTTGAGAGAGAGAGAGAGCGAGCAGGAGTAGGGAGAGGGACAGAGTGAGAGGGAGAAGCAGACTCCCCGCTGGATGCAGGACTGAATCCCAGGACCCTGGGATCATGACCTGAGCTGAAAGCAGACGCTTAACTGAGGGAGCCACCCAGGTGCCCTGGGGATGAAATTTTCTTACAAAATTTTGGATTTGAAGGCAGATACTTTTTTTTTTTTAATTCTCACTTTTATATAGTGAGTTTTTTTAACCCATAATGTGCATTGTTTTAATCATTTAACTCATTATTACTCATTTAATAAAAGACAAAGTGTTAATTATAATTGTGTCAGAACGCCAGCTTTGCATATATACTTCAAAAGCATTTCAGTATTTTATAGCCGAAAGTGTTTATTTCTAATTTACAAGATTAATGTTTTGCAGTCACGATACAGGAATGACAAACACAATGAGATGACTGCAGCAGGAGATTTATAGTGACGTCTGGCAAATAGAGCAACAGGCAACGTCCCCATGCTGGTTATTTTGCTGGTACTGTAGAACCAGATCATAATCATTATTATTAAGTTAGAAGAAGTGTCCTAGTTCACATCAAAATGGAGGATAAAGAGTATTTATCCTTAGCCACAACTGGAATCCAAATTCATATTCATTCTGTTAACCTGCAATAACAACATGAACGGAATAGATTGCCTTATACATAAATATTTTTTTAGAGATTATTTCCATTTTCCCCAGTCATATCCTTTTTCTTTATTATGATTTATTCAGTATTAGATAACATAAACTGCTAATAAAAATTCAAATGTTCTGGGGCACCTGGGTGGCTCAGTCGTTAAGTGTCTGCCTTCAGCTCAGGTCATGATCCCAGGGTCCTGGGATCGAACCCTGCACTGGGCTCCGTGCTCTGCAGGAAGCCTGCTTCTCCCTCTCCCACTTGCCCTGCTTGTGTTCCCTTTCTCGCTGTGTCTCTGTCAAATAAATAAATAAAATCGTAAAAAAAAATTCAAATGTTCTTACAGTCTTGCTTTTTAAAAAAATTTTCAGCTTACCCAGGTCTTTAAAAGAATGTCATATATATTGTCTTTTATCACTTAAGATAATTTCAAAATCTATAAGCTCATTTTTTTAATATTTAGATATATATAATATCCATTCAGCGCTTACTTTGGTCTAAGAATGACAATTTTAAAAGTAGCAAAGTTAGGATTGAGAGCCTGATTCAAGGATGCTTAAGATATATAAACACCCCTTTTGCCTCTTTTTAGAAAACTTACCATTTCTGCAACTGAGAACTACTGTGTAAGTGGAGGAGGTGGCCAACTGTGTGGCTGGCTTTCAGAGACCATTGTCAACCCTCCAAAAACCGCGTTTTAATTAAACTCCCTTCTTTTGGATAAAACACTGTCTCCAGAAGGCACCTGTTAAAATCAGAAATGAATTATTTGAAAGGAGGACTATGCTGAACAGAATAGAGATGTTGGTTAAGCTGATGCATATTGCCCTGGAGAGAGCTCAAATCCTCAGATGAGGACATGAGGGTACTACACAATGAAGTTTTTGCCTGAGGAATTTACCAAGCACTGTAGGCACAAAATGAAGTTTTGAGGAATAGAATGTCATATTTGAAACATGTGGAAAGGAATTATTTATCTGTGTTTGTTCTTGAGGGATTTTGTACTGAGTCACACATTTTCTCTTCTAACTTCTTCCCGGGTGACAATATGGTTCTGTAGGTCGGTAAAATTTAGCATGGGGCCCTGGGTCTAAAAGCACAAAGCACTGAACTGGAGGTAGAAATGAGGAGAAGGTAACTTCATTTGTGTACCTTCTAAAGCGTGAGATACTTTTCACTTTTAATGGCTTCTGGACACGAATTATTAAATAGTTAACAGTATAATACCAGAAAGATAACCATTAAAAATAACAATGTGCCTGCTTTTACCACTATTTTAAAAATACTGTGGATGGGCACCTGGGTTGCTCAGTCTGTTAAGTGTCTGCCTTCAGCTCTGGTCATGATCCCCAGGTTTGGGGATCGGGTCCTGGGATTGAGCCCCACTTGGGGCTCCCTGCTTGGTGAGGGGGCTCTGCTTCTTCATCTCCCTCTGCCCCTCTTCCCTGCTTGTGTTCTTTCTCTCAAATAAAAAAAAAATACTGTCTACATATAAGCCACTAAATTATATAATTTATATAAGCCACTAAAATATTGAGAAAAACAAAAGTTATAATCTTACTTTTGTATGTTACCAATCTACTATATGACTGCTAAATAATTAAAAATAATTATTTTTGTTGTGCAGAATATGTCTGTGGTCCTTGAAAGTATATAAATACATCTTGAGATATATAAATTCAAATCAGATTTTTAACTCTCCAAATAATCCAATTATTTCCATGAAAAATTATTATATTACTAGCTATTATTAAACCATTCTTTATTTGATCATATTGAAATTCAAGTGAGAAAATGACACTGATCTTGAATTGTATGAAATTATTAAGTAGTATTGCTTACATAACTCAAAGCATAATCAGAATGAATTTGGTCATATTCCTTCACAACACCATCTTCAGAGGACAGAATTTGTTTCTGGTAGTCCTATTAATCAAAATAAAAACAAATTCAGAAAATTTTCATACCCTTACATTGAATGAATATATTTTCCCTTTATTCAATGATAAAACCGTAACTTTTAAAATTATGACATAATACTTTATTGAAAATATATTGGCTTTAAACATGCTTTTTTTCATTATTGACTGCTATCATTCCAAAGTTAGAGATTATAAAGAAATAGAAAACATAAATACAGATATTCAACTAGAATATTATCATTATTTTTGTTCTCTCAAAAGTAGAATGCAATTATAGCTTGTTTTCAAAATGCTTGGTTTGAAACACAAATCTATAATATTTCCCTAAACAATTGAAAAAAATAAGTATCCTTTAATGAGTAACTGACAATAGAAAGTGTTTTTTTAAACTACGAATATTTACTAAGATGAGAGGTTTTGCTAATAATATGGAGACAAAATTTTAAAAGTCATATTTTTAATGCTATATATTTATTGAGCATCTATTATATACCAGGTTATCTTTACCTGTCTATCTCAAGACCATACTTGGAAATGTCTCCTCTCATTTTCTGTTTCTTCTTCTTTCTGTCTCTGTCTCTATGCCTTTGTCTATCTTTTGTTCTTTGCTCCCTTTTCTCTTTGCAATATTAATAGGTAGCAAAATGCTATGAGAAGATACATAGCAATTTGTTTCACAGGTAATCTTTCAGCTATTATAAAATGGGGTAAATATTTTATTAATTTTTATCTGCTACTAGAAATTTAGTATATATTTACATCTGTAAAACTACTACCACATGTGTGTTTGATCACTCATTCATCCACTAGATTTTAACCTATACATTGTCTTTAATATCCACAGTAATCCCATGAGGTGCATCTTGTTAGTGCTATTTTATTTTTTTAATAATGAAACTAAGCATCTTAGTGCCTGAGTCACTTAATTAAGATTCCATAGTAAGGAAAGATCTAAATAGACTGACTGCCTGCCTTCTGATTCCCTCCTCCTCTTCTTGGATAGCAGATGGACTAATTATAGTCGATAAATTTATTTTTTTCATCTTTTTTTCTTAGAAATTACCTAAGCAGAATTGAATTGATTGAAATGTTTCTCTTTGTATAGCATTTTGTATTCTGTGACATATGATAGATAGGTAGATAGATAAATAGATACATGTAGATATACATACATATAGCCTATAAATATACATATATAGATATATACAAGTTAAATATAATACAATTCATTCATTCAATGTACTTCCTTTTATGACCACAATCCTACCAAACTTTTAGATTATCTTCAATTGCCAAAACCTCTGTGAAACTCCAATTTACTCAATCCCAAAGATCCCTCCATTATTTCTAACATTAATGATAATGATAATAATAAATATAATAATTTAATGTTAATAATATCTAATATTTATGGGGGTCTTATTAATTTCAGTCACTGTCCTATGTGTTTCCTATGTAAAACTGCACTTGTTTCTCAAAACTCTATGAGGTAAATACTATTAATATGTCATTTTCACAGAAGAGGAAACAAAGTCACAGGAAAGTTCATTGATCTGTTTGGGGTCACAGCTAATCGTGATAGCATTAGAATTCTAAACCCAAGCAGTCTGGCTCCAGAGCCCACACCCCTAACCAACAGTCCTTACTTGTTCTTTAACAATACTTCTGCATTTACATTACTTATATCATTTTGCCTCACATCATAATATTTTGTGTAGGCTCTCTATTACACATAATATTTTACTTAATATTTACTGAGTATTAATCTCACACCAGGAACTGCTGTATGTGCTGAGAATACAGCACTGAGAAAGATAGAAATGGTAAATGGAGGAGACAGAATTTAAGAAATGAAACACTAATGGAACAAAATGATTTAAAATACTGATAACTGTTATAAATACAACAAACATTGTGCGTTGTAGAAGATGACTTAAAGGGCCAAATTAGATTAAATGGTCATGGTCATGGAAGGCCACTCTAAAGAAAAAGATTTCAGGTGAGATGAGCCCTGGCTGGAAGAAGTTGCCAGGAAAGCAAATACTGGAGGTCAGAGTGTTCACACTCAGCGGGAACAGCAGATTTAAAGGATGTTTAAAAATGAAAAGACTTTCCATGTGGGACAAGGAAGAAAGAGGGGATGATGCTAAGAAATTAATTCTAAGAGAAAGGAAAGACCCAGCTTATGGGTGCCTCATTAGTTCAGAAGATGGTGATTGGTTTTTATTTTAAATGCATGGAGTCATTGACAATATGAAGGCAGAGAAGTGACATAACCCAACTTGCTCCCCCGCCACCTGCCCTCTTTTTTTGAGAACACTCTCACTGCTATGTGGGCAATAGACTATAGGGAAGCAGTGGAACCCATTAAAAAGCTATTGTAAATTTTTATGTGTGTGATGTTAATACAGAAATTGGTAGAGAAAGAAATGGATGAATGTAGTTTGGAGGTGAACAAACAAGAGTTCATATTGTCTCTTAAAGGCAGAAACAATTATTCACTTTTATATGTCCAAGAGTGTTCTGAATATAGTAAGCCTTCTTTCATATTTTGATATATTGAGTGTGCTTAAATGGCAGTTGCATCAGCTAAACTATTTCAAAGTTCTATTTTATTTCTAAAATATAACAGCAGTTGTAGACTTAGAATGTTGATGTTTATATGTTGAAAGAGTTACCTTGAAACTCTTTCTAAAAAGTGAAGTAATTCTTGCCCAATTTTTCTCTATTGGCTAAAAGGAAAATTTATAGCAACTGAATCTATATATTATAAAGAAGAAATGTCTCATATCTATAATCTAGCTCTCACCTCAAGAAAGTAGGAAAAGAAGAGCAAAAGAATGATAAACAGCATAAACCAATTAAATGAAATAAAAAATAGGAAAAGAGAAAAAATGGGTGAAACAAACATATGATTCTTTAAAGGTATCAATAAAATTAATAGATTTCTAGCAAGACTGACAAAGAAATGGAAGACACAGAGTACCAATATAAGGCATGAAACATATGACATCATTACAGACCCTGCAGACATGAAAAAGTGAATGGCTGAATACTGAAAACATCTCTATAAACGTAAGTTGTCAATTTAGATGAGACAGATAATTTTCTCCAGAAGCACAAACTATCATAACTTACCTAATATGGAGAAGATACTTTGAGTAGTTCTATAACCATTAAAGAAATTAAAGTCATAATTAAAAACTCCTTAAGAAGAAATCTCCAGGTTGGGATATTTTCACTGAATTAATGCCAAATCTCCACAATCTCTTCCAAGAAAATCCAAGAGAAGGGAACCAATTCCAACTCATTTTATTGGGCCATAATTACCCTGATACCTAAACCAGACAAAAACAGCACAAAAAAGAAAACTACCGATTGATTTTCCTGAATAATACAGTGCAAAAATCCTCAAAAATATAAACCATTGAATCTGATATATTATGTAATAATATAAAAAAAATGATATACCATGACCAAATGGGGTTTATTCCAGGATGCAAGGCTGTTCAATATTAAAAAAATCTTCCATATTAATAGGCTAAGAAAGAAAAATCATATCCATCCATACAGAGAAAACATTTGAAAAAATTCAACATTCACTAATTATAAAAATTTTCTGAAATCTAGAATTGAATACGGTACGTTTTACAATTTGATAAATTTTATAAGGAATATCTTAAAAAGCATACTGAACTCTATTTCTTGTTTCCCTTCTCTCTCCCGCCCCTACCTGCCCCCGTAGCAAAAGACTCCCAGCATTTTTACTCTGTTCTTATTTTTTTTATAAAGATTTATTTATTTGAGAGAGAGAGAACACACTTGTGTAATCAAGGGGAGGGACAGAGGGAGAGAATCTCAAGCAGACTCTGTGCTGAGTGCAGAGCTGGAAGTGGGGTTTTATCTCACAGCCCTGAGATCATAACCTGAGCCGAAACCAAGAGTCAGAGGCTCAACTGACTGAGGCACGCTGGTGCCCCTTTACTTTGCTCTTCTAAGGCTTTTTGTTTGGCTTCTTAGCTTGGTGGATCATATAGTTTCAGAACTCAGTAGAAATCTTGAAGGGATGGTCAGATGAGCTTTGGGCTTAGGTATTTTTTTTTTCCTTTTCTACCATGATCCTGACACTTCCAGTCTCACATTTCTGTCTCCTTAGCCCTGTGATACTGCCAAAGTCCTGCTGTTTTCTTTGCCTCTCAGTATGATCCCTCTTCCTGGGCTCACTGCCTAGATCCTCAGACTCTTTCCTCATGTCCAGAATTGGTGAATGCTTCGAGGAAAAAACAAATGGCTGCAAATTGACTCACTTCTTCATGGCTCCCTCTTCTTTAAGATTTTGTCTTTTCAACTTTTGGCATCCTCAAAGACTCTTCCATATAATCAGAAATTCATTTATAGTTATTTTTATCATAGTCAGCTTTTCTAGTTGTTTTCTGGTTGTTTTTCTAGTTCTTTGCTTTTTGTTGTTGCCTCTTGTTTTCTATTTGTTTTTTGTTTCCAACAAAATTGCTGTTAAGTCTTGTAGTACTGGGGGGACAGGAATAAAGTTCAGTTAATTGTGGATGTTCTTTATCAAATGGCAAAATTTCCCCTACAATCCCAGGGCTTTGGCTTGCTGCAAGCCACATTATCTTAGCTGGAAGTAGAAGTCTTGAAGCAGAGGTTTCTAAAAGGTTAGAGATGTAATCATCTAGAAGTGACATGGAAGTGAAGAAGACATTGGTGTTGTTATCTAATCCTGAAGAATGTGAAGTGTTGGAGAAGGAGTAGTCTCAAAAAGAGTGTCACAAAGGAAAACTGAGTGTCAGTTAATGCAATGAGAAAGAAGGAAGAGTTAGCAATCATCCTAGAGAATTCTATAAAATGGAACCCGAAACAACAGTAAAGCACATTTAACTGTTTTTGCCTCACTGCTTTGTTTCATTAGGCTTGATGCTTCCATGGTTTAGGTTATCCCGAGTGCAGTTTATGTCCTGGCCATTAGAACTAGTGGTTTGTTTTCTAGCTATAAACCAAACTACATATTGCACAGTTTAGATTCAGTCATGTTCTTCATCAGATGTTCTGAATGCTGTCCTTATTCAAGAAGATTATGCTCAATGGAAATAATTCACTGTTTGAAAAGAAAGGACAAAAAGTTTAAGAATTATGCTGTTCATAGGAGAGAATGAATGATTTCCAATAGGGATTTTGCACTTTTAAATAATAGTATCCATTATTATTAACTGAACCGACTTAAAACACACACATTTTTAAATAGTTTTACTATACTACTGTTTTAAGGAGTCAGGCTAATGCAAATCTCAGGACTACGTTTACGTGATCTCTTTAAGTGAAGGCCATCAAAATGTGTTAATTACACATGGATATAGGCTAGTTTTCATGTGTATTGTGTATATTTTTGCTAATATAATGTATCACTTCAGATGTTTGTGGTTTTATGTTGGCAAAATTATATTCCTTTTAGACTGTCTTAAGCAAATAGGAAATGTGTTATTTTACACAACTGAAAGTAGAAGATGGCACAACCAGTTATGTCATTAAAGTCCCAAGTTCCTTCCATTTGTCCATTTTGGCAACTGTAATAGAAATTCCATCAAAAGATATATCCCCCTGTGTTTGTGATACTACTACTCAAAAAATCTAGACATTTCCTACTGAATCAACACTGCTCAGAGGAGATATGTCCAATGTTTCCTTTTTAAGACTGAATAAACTTGGGGTGCCTGGGTTGCTCAGTTGGTTAAGCATCTGCCTTCAGCTCACGTCATGATTCCGGGGTCCTGGGATCGAGCCCTGCATCGGGCTCCAGCAGAGAACTTGCTTCTCCCTCTGCTTGCAGCTCCCCCTGCTTGTGCTCTCTCTCTCATTACCTCTCTATTTGTCAATTGAATAAAATCTTTAAAAAAAAGACTGAATAAACTTTTCCTAGAATTACACTAGCATCTCATTAACTAGAATTTTATTCCTCATTTCTAGCTATTACAATCACTGATGGGGAAATAGAAATCCATGATCACTTCGGATCAGAAATCTCCTCCCATGAGGTTAAAGGAGGGAACTGGTTACCTTGAAAGCAAATGGTCAAAAGTAGGGAGTGAAGGGTGGGCCACCCTAATAAAGCTAGATTTCTTTTTTTTTTTTTTTAACATTATTTGAGAGAGAGAGAGAGAGAGAGTGCATGTGCTAGCATGAGTGGGGGGAGGGGCAGAGGGAGAGGGAGAGAAAGTCCTAAGCAGACTCTGTGCTGAGTGTGGAGCCCAACGCAGGGCATGGAGCTGGGCGTGGGGCCCAATTTCATGACCCTGGGATCATGACCTGAGCCAAAAGCAAGAGTTGTACGCTTGACCACCCAGGCACCCCTAAAGCTAGATTTCTGATAGGGATGATGAAAACAAGGGAGTAGGTGGATGCTGATAATTACATTCAATGTTCAGTAAATAACCATTATTTTATATCATCTATTGTTCTAAATACTTTTATGTGTTTTTTGGTTTACATTTATTTTATAATACCTTATAGATTATTATTTTATAGATTATAAAGGAGGTGAAATACAGAAAATGCATTTTATAGGTAACTTGATCTTTTCTCAAACCCTTTATAGTGTAGCTGGGAAACTGATCTGTGTCTTCCCTCCTTTTACTGCTTGATTTTTCTGTTCACTTTTCCATAAGCATCTTGAAAAGGAACAGGCCTTATTCACAGAAGCTTTTCAGTATTATCCCTGTACCACTGTAGATGCCTGGACTTTTTTCTCATGATAATTTCTCTGTATTGCTGGGTAAAAGAAAGCTAGCTACCATCATTTGAGCTAGGATTTGTGGGAAGGATTTTTTTACTTACATCACTATTCACTGAAAGCCTAAGTAGCTGGACTCAAATTAGATAAAGAATTTATGTTTTATGCAGTTTCTAGTTTTTTTGACATTAATACACTCTTATCAAAAAAATATTTTTCCTCAAACAGAAATGAAATGGTTTGGGAAGATTATGATTTTATAATCTTTCCAGGTATATCTCACTTTAATGATTATATGAATTTGTGAGGAATTGTATGTATGGTCACTTTGGCCCTGAATCATTTACAATGTAGTTAGATACCTCACAGATGTAAAAACAAATAATTTTTGAGATGTATATAAACTACCCCTATTTATTTTGTTCTGAAATTTCTAATTTCTTTCTCTTTCCCCCCACCCCCCAGAGGCGGAATATTTCCTTTCAAACCATAACAACAGATTTATACAGATTTATTGTAGAAATGACCTGATATTTTAATTTAATTGCATATATAATATATATTCCCTCTGCTCCCCGGCCCTGCTATCTCTGAGAATCTTAAGCAGGCTCCATGCCCAGCATGGAGCTCAATATGGGGCTCGATCTCATGACCCTAAGAGCATAACCTGAGCCAAAATCAAGAGTTGGACATTTACCCAACTGAGCCACCCAGGTGCCCCCATACATTTTTTTTTTTTTGGTGATGAAAATTTTTAAGATCTACTGTCTGAGCAACTCTCAAATATGCAATATAGCATTATTAACTATAGACAGACATTATGCTTTATATCACATCCCCATGACTTTTTTCTATAAGTGGAAATTTTTTCCTTTTGACCCCCTTCACCCATTTCATACACTCTGACCTCCTCCCTCCGGCAACCACCAATCTGTTCTCTCTATCTATGAGCTGCTTGGTGTGTTTTGTTTTTGTTTTTTTGTGGGGTTTTGTTTTTGTTTTTGTTTTTAGAATCCACATATAAGTGAGATCATACGGTATTAATCTTTCTTTGTTATTTCACTTAGCATAGTGCTTTCACGTTCCACCCATGGTGTCTCAAATGGCAAGATTTCTTTCTGTGTTATGGCTGAATAATATATATATCACACTTTCTTTATCCTTCCATCCATCAGTGGACATTTAGGTTGTGTCATGCCTTGGATATTGTAAATAATGAATACAAGGATATACATATCTTTTTGAATTAGTGCTTTTGTTTTCTTTGGATAGATTCTCAGTATTGGAATTGCTGGATCATATGGAGTTCTGCTTTTAAGTTTTTGAGGAATATCCATGTTGTTTTCCATATTGGCTGAAAGAATTTTCATACCCACCAACAGTGCACAAGGGTTCCCTTTTCTCCATATCCTTGCCAACACTTGTTTCTTATCTTTTTGACAAGAGCCATTCTAACAGGTGTGAAGTGGTATCTCACTGTGGTTTTGATTTGCATTTCCCTGATGATTAGTGATGCTGAGTACCTTTTAATGTACCTGTTGTCCATCTGTATGTCTTCTTTGGAAAAATGTCCATTCAGATCCTCTGCCTATTTTTTAAATCATGTTGTTTGTTTGGTTTTGCTATTGAGTTATACGAGTTCATTATATATTTTGGATATTAACCCTTTATCAGATATATGATTTGCAAATATTTTCTCCCATTCGGTAAGTTGCCTTTTCATTTTGTTAAGGTTTCCTTTGGTTTGCAGAAGATTTTACTTTGATGTATTCCCACTTATTTATTTGCTTTTGTTATCTTTGCTTTTGGTGTCAAATCCAAAAACACATTGCCAAGACTGATGGCAAGAAGTTTACTGCCTGTGTTTTCTTCTAGGATTTTTATGGTTTCAGGTCAAATTTATTTCTTAATGGCATAAACATGTTTTTTTGTTTTGTTTTGTTTTAATTCTTTTTTTCCCTTTTTACTTGCACCATCTACTTCCCCTAAAGGGATATTTAGAAAACTTTTTTGTCATTCTCCCTTTCTTACTAGACCATAACGTTAATGAAGGCAGGAAACCTGTGAATCTTGATTATCAGGGTATCCCTAGGTATAGGCACTTAACAGAAGTGTGAAATAAGTGGTTGCTAAAGCTAAAAGCTACAAAACATTGTCTTTTTGCACCACAAGTATTTTTTTTTGTGTAGTCATATGCTTGCCAATTATGTTATACCAATTGTCCTTACTTCTTTGTGTTTATTTATTTTTTAAATTTTTATGTTTTAAAATCATATCTAACAAGTTAGATCATTTTTTGTAAAATCAATTTTAAAGTACAATATTTTTATTTTGGATTTTATTTTCAATTCTTATTGTTCAGAAAGTAAACCCACTTTTAGTCAATTTTTGGAGAGATTTATTTAACTGATCTAGGTAACATCCTTCCCACCAATGGCCTAAAACAATGCATCCAGTCTGTCGTTGGGTGAGAGTGGTGCGGGGTGGCTGTTTGTGTAACGTTAAATGGGTGTGTGTGTGTGTGTGTGTGTGTAGTCCATGCAGCGACATGATTTATAAATTTTCCATGTTGGTGCTGAGATAGATGAAGTAATCTCCACCAATAAGTTCAAGTATTTCATAGCTGGTATACCTACTTTTATTTTTTGAAAGTACAATGACTATATTAACTCTTGGGAATATATATAATCTATTTAAGTGTGTAGGTTTTGTTGACAACTCATTTCAAAACTTGAATATATGGCAAATGATTTGTATTGCACTTCTATTAGTATTAAAATTGATAGCAAGTAGCTCAATTAAATTTATTTAATGAGAAAAACTAAAAATGAATACATTCTGTGACAGATATCAACTTCCAAATAATCTAGCAAGGGCTGGCATCCTATAATATTCAGTCTATCCAAATTGGCGGTAAAGCCTTTTGGAAAGAAAGAAAATCGGTACCTTTGTGTTATCCTGAAGTTGCCTGAGGGCCTACTGTCTCGCACAGCAGCCAACTCCTCTGGGCTGAAGGTGTAGGGAATGTAAAAATTGGTCACTGAATGGGTGGACATGCAGAAATTATATATGTGGTGAAGAAAAAAAGGGATTTGTGAGAAGTAAATGTTAGATAGTAGTAAAAATACTCTTTATAGAAACATTTTAAAATATATTTCCCACTAGAAATAGAGAGGAAAAGCTTGTGATGCTACTCACAATAAAACAATTTTCTCAAATATCTCCAGACCTTGTTACTCTGACTGAAATGAAGTGTGTGACTTTGGGATGTGGAGGTTCTTTTTGTTAGAGATGTGACATATTGAAGGAGTGCTGGTTGGTGGAATCAGGTAGAACACCCACAATGCAGTGAAATGGGAAGCTTTCAAAATATTATGGTAGATCTAAAGGGATGGAAAATCCTTACAAAATCAAATACAAAGATGCTGCGGCTTTCTCTTATTAACTAAACTGGATGATTTTTTGGGGTATTTTGCAATGAATGATAAAAAATATTTCACTAGGGGGGCGGATCAAGATGGCGGAGGAGTAGGAGACCTGGATTTCGTCTCCTCTCAGGAATTCAGCTGGATAGGGATCAAACCATTCTGAACACCTACAAACTCAACAGGAGGTCGAAGAAAAGAAGAGCAACAACTCTCTCATAAGAAAAGCGACCACTTTCTGGAAGTCAGGCCACTGCTCCTCCAGCAGGGACCCAACAAGCGGCAGATCCGGGGAGACTCACCTTCCTCCCCCGGGAGGAGCCGCGCGGGAGTGCACCGCAGGGATCTGCTGGGTTTGGAGACTCCACCCGGGGTCGGGTGCCAGAGATAGAAACGCGCGGTCACAGGCCGGGTGAGCACGGAGTGCGGCTGGAGACCGGGGAGACGGGAGTGACTGACGGCTTTTCTCTGGGGGCTCACTGAGAAGCGGGGCCCCGAGTTCTCGGCTCCTCCGGGGCGGAGATTGGGAGGCCGCCATTTTCACTCTCCGCCTCCAAAGCTGTACGGAAAGCTCGCAGGGAACAAAAGCCCCGGAGAGCAAACCCCAGCAGATTACTTAGCTGGGAGGGGGCAAGGGCGGGGCAATTCTGCCTCCGGCAAAGACATTTGGAAACCACGGCAACAGGCCCCTCCCCAGAAGATCAGCGAGAACAGCCAGCCAAGACCAAGTTTACCCATCAATGAGAACGGCAGAACTCCAGCTCTAGGGGACTACTGCACATAGAATTCATGGCTTTTTTACCATGATTCTGTAGTCTTTCAAAGTTAATTTTTTTTTTAACTGTCTTTTTTTCTTTTTTTATTCTTTTTGAATTTTTCTTTTTCCCTTTTTCAACCAACATCTTATCAATCCCTTTTTTTTAAAAAAAAAAACATTTTTATTTTTCATTTTTAGAGTCATATTCTATCCCTTCATAGTAGTTACCCATATTTTTGGCTTATATATATAAGTTGTTCTCTCTTTAAAATTTTGAGATAGTTTCTTCTAACAGATCAAAATATACCCTAAATCTCTAGTATATGGTGTTTTCTGTTCCCCTGCCTGATCACATCCTATCCCTTTTTTTTTCTTTTTTTAAATCCTCTTCTTTCTTTTTTCAAACAACTTCTTATCAATTCCTTTTATAAAATTTTTTATAATTTCCATCTTTACAGTCATATTCCATCCCTTCATCATATCAACCCTTATTTTTGTACATATATAAGTTTTTCTTTCTTTAAAATTTTGGGAGGCACTTTCCTCTAAAAGACCAAAATACACCCCAAATCTAGTGTGTGGCACTGATCATATTTGATCACATTCTGGTTTTTTTGTTGTTGTTTTGTTTTGTTTGTTTTTGTTTTTATCTTTATCTTTTTCTTTTTTTTCTTTTTCTTTTTTCTCTCTTTCCCTTTCTTTTCCCACTGCTTCAGGTTTTTTCTGATTTGTTTAGAGTATATTTTCTGGGGACGTTGTTACTCTGCTAGCATTTTGTTCTCTCATTAATCTATTCTCCTCTGCACAAAATGACAAGACGGAAAAAATCACCTCAACAAAAAGAACAAGAGGTAGTACCGACTGCCAGGGACCTACTCAATACGGACATTAGTACAATGTCAGATCTAGAGTTCAGAATCATCACTTTAAAGATACTAGCTGGGCTTGAAAAAAATATGGAAGTTATTAGAGAAACCCTTTCTGGAGAAGTAAAAGAACTAAAATCCAACCAAGTAGAAATCAAAAAGGCTATTAATGAGGTGCAATCAAAAATGGGGGCGCTAACTGCTAGAATAAATGAGGCAGAAGAGAGAATCAGTAATATAGAAGATGAAATGATGGAAAATAAAGAAGCTGAGAAAAAGAGAGATAAACAACTACTGGATCACGAGGGCAGAATTCGAGAGATAAGCGATACCATAAGACGAAACAACATTAGAATAATTGGGATCCCAGAAGAAGAAGAAAGAGAGAGAGGGGCAGAAGGTATAATGGAGCAAATTATAGCAGAGAACTTCCCTAATTTGGGGGAAGGAAACAGGCCTCAAAATCCAGGAAGCACAGAGAACCCCTCTCAAAATCAATAAAAATAGGTCAACACCCCGACATCTAATAGTAAAACTTACGAGTCTCATAGACAAAGAGAAAATCCTGAAAGCAGCTAGGGAGAAGAGATATGTAACCTACAAGGGTAGAAACATTAGATTGGCAACAGACCTATCCACAGAGACCTGGCAGGCCAGAAAGGACTGGCAGGATATATTCAGAGCACTAAACGAGAAAAATATGCAGCCAAGAATACTCTATCCAGCTAGGCTGTCATTGAAAATTGAAGGAGAGATAAAAAGCTTCCAGGACAAACAAAAACTAAAGGAATTTGCAAACACAAAACCAGCCCTACAGGAAATCTTGAAAGGAGTCCTCTAAGCAAAGAGAGACCCCAAAAGCAACATAGACCAGAAAGGAACACAGACAATATACGGTAACAGTCACCTTACAGGCAATACAATGGCACTAAATTCCTATCTTTCAATAGTTACCCTGAATGTAAATGGGCTCAATGCCCCAATCAAAGACACAGGCTATCAGACTGGATTAAAAAACAAGACCCATCGATATGCTGTCTGCAAGAGACTCATTTTCGACCCAAAGACAGCCCCCGATTGAAAGTGAGGGGGTGGAAAACCATTTACCATGCTAATGGACACCAAAAGAAAGCTGGGGTGGCAATCCTTATATCAGACAAATTAGATTTTAAACCAAAGACTGTAATAAGAGATGAGAAAGGACACTATATCATACTTAAAGGATCTATCCAACAAGAAGATCTAACAATTGTAAATATCTATGCCCCTAACATGGGAGCAGCCAATTATATAAGCCAATTAATAACAAAAGCAAAGAAACACATCGACAACAATACAATAATAGTGGGGGACTTTAACACCCCCCTCACTGAAATGGACAGATCATCTAAGCAAAAGATCAACAAGGAAATAAAGACTTTAAATGACACACTGGACCAAATGGACTTTACAGACATATTCAGAACATTCCACCCCAAAGCAACGGAATACACATTGTTCTCTAGTGCCCATGGAACATTCTCCAGAATAGATCACATCCTAGGTCATAAATCAGGTCTCAACCGGTACCAAAAGATTGGAATCATTCCCTGCCTATTTTCAGACCACAATGCTTTGAAACTAGAGCTCAATCACAAGACAAAAGTCAGAAAGAACTCAAATACATGGAGGCTAAAGAGCATCCTACTAAAGAACGGATGGGTCAACCAGGAAATTAAAGAAGAATTAAAAAAATACATGGAAACCAATGAAAATGAAAACACAACTATTCAAAATCTTTGGGATGCAGCAAAGGCAGTCCTAAGAGGAAAGTATATAGCAATACAAGCCTTTCTCAAGAAGCAAGAAAGGTCTCAAATATACAACCTAACCCTACACCTAAAGGAGCTGGAGAAAGAACAGCAAATAAAGCCTAAACCCAGCAGGAGAAGAGAAATAATCAAGATCAGAGCAGAAATCAATGAAATAGAAACTAAAAGAACAGTAGAACAGATCAATGAAACTAGGAGCTGGTTCTTTGAAAGAATTAACAAGATTGATAAACCCCTGGCCAGACTTATCAAAAAGAGAAGAGAAATGACCCACATCAACAAAATCATGAATGAAAGAGGAGAGATCACAACCAACACCAAAGAAATACAAACAATTATAAGAACATATTATGAGCAACTCTATGCCAGCAAATTAAATAACCTGGAAGAAATGGATGCATTCCTAGAGATGTACCAACTACCAAAACTGAACCAGGATGAAATAGAAAACCTGAACAGACCTATAACCACTAAGGAAATTGAAGCAGTCATCAAAAATCTCCCAAAAAACAAAAGCCCAGGGCCAGATGGCTTCCCAGGGGAATTCTACCAAACATTTCAAGAAGAATTAATACCTATTCTTCTGAAACTGTTCCAAAAAATAGAAATGGAAGGAAAACTTCCCAACTCATTTTATGAGGCCAGCATTACCTTGATCCCAAAACCAGACAAAGACCCCATCAAAAAGGAGAATTACAGACCAATATCCCTGATGAACATGGATGCAAAAATTCTCACCAAAATACTAGCCAATAGGATCCAACAGTACATTAAAAGGATTATTCACCATGACCAAGTGGGATTTATCCCTGGGCTGCAAGGTTGGTTCAACATCCGCAAATCAATCAATGTGATACAATACATTAACAAAAGAAAGAACAAGAATCATATGATCCTCTCAATAGATGCAGAAAAAGCATTTGACAAAGTACAGCATCCTTTCTTGATCAAAACTCTTCAGAGTATAGGCATAGAGGGTACATACCTCAATATCATAAAAGCCATCTATGAAAAACCTACAGCGAATATCATTCTCAATGGGGAAAAACTGAGAGCTTTCCCCCTAAGGTCAGGAACGCGGCAGGGATGTCCACTATCACCACTGCTATTCAACATAGTATTGGAAGTCCTAGCCACAGCAATCAGACAACAAAAAGAAATCAAAGGCATCCAAATTGGCAAGGAAGAAGTCAAACTCTCACTCTTTGCAGATGATATGATACTTTATGTGGAAAACCCAAAAGACTCCACCCCAAAACTGCTAGAACTCATACAGGAATTCAGTCAAGTGGCAGGATATAAAATCAATGCACAGAAGTCAGTGGCATTCCTATACACCAACAACAAGACAGAAGAAAGAGAAATTAAGGAGTCGATCCCATTTACAATTGCACCCAAAACCATAAGATACCTAGGAATAAATCTAACCAAAGAGACAAAGGATCTGTACTCAGAAAACTATAAAATACTCATGAAAGAAATTGAGGAAGACACAAAGAAATGGAAAAACGTTCCGTGCTCATGGATTGGAAGAACAAATATTGTGAAGATGTCAATGCTACCTAGAGCAATCTACACATTCAATGCAATCCCCATCAAAATACCATCCACTTTTTTCAAAGAAATGGAACAAATAATCCTAAAATTTGTATGGAACCAGAAAAGACCCCGCATAGCCAGAGGAATGTTGAAAAAGAAAAGCAAAGCCGGCGGCATCACAATTCCGGACTTCCAGCTCTATTACAAAGCTGTCATCATCAAGACAGCATGGTACTGGCACAAAAACAGACACATAGATCAATGGAACAGAATAGAGAGCCCAGAAATGGACCCTCAACTCTATGGTCAACTCATCTTTGACAAAGCAGGAAAGAATGTCCAATGGAACAAAGACAGTCTCTTCAACAAATGGTGTTGGGAAAATTGGATAGCCACATGCAGAAGAATGAAACTGGACCATTTCCTTACACCACACACAAAAATAGACTCCAAATGGTTGAAAGACCTCAATGTGAGACAGGAGTCCATCAAAATCCTAAAGGAGAACACAGGCAGCAACCTCTTTGACCTCAGCCGAAGCAACTTCTTCCTAGAAACATCGCCAAAGGCAAGGGAGGCAAGGGCAAAAATGAACTATTGGGACTTCATCAAGATAAAAAGCTTTTGCAAAGCAAAGGAAACAGTCAACAAAACCAAAAGACAACCAACAGAATGGGAGAAGATATTTGCAAATGACATATCAGATAAAGGGCTAGTATCCAAAATCTATAAAGAACTCATCAAACTCAACACCCAAAGAACAAAGAATCCAATCAAGAAATGGGCAGAAGACATGAAAAGACATTTTTCCAAAGAAGACATCCAAATGGCCAACAGACACATGAAAAAGTGCTCAGTATCGCTCGGCATCAGGGAAATCCAAATCAAAACCTCAATGAGATACCACCTCACACCTGTCAGAATGGCTAAAATTAACAAGTCAGGAAATGACAGATGTTGGCGGGGATGCGGAGAAAGGGGAACCCTCCTACACTGTTGGTGGGAATGCAAGCTGGTGCAGCCACTCTGGAAAACTGTATGGAGGTTCCTCAAAAAGTTGAAAATAGAGCTCCCATATGATCCAGCAATTGCACTACTGGGTATTTACCCCAAAGATACAAAAGTAGGGATCCGAAGGGGTACGTGCACCCCGATGTTTATAGCAGCAATGTCCACAATAGCCAAACTGTGGAAAGAGCCAAGATGTCCATCAACAGATGAATGGATAAAGAAGATCTGGTATATATATACAATGGAATATTATGCAGCCATCAAAAGGAACGAGATCTTGCTATTTGCAACGACGTGGATGGAACTGGAGGGTATTATGTTGAGTGAAATAAGTCAATCAGAGAAAGACAAGTATCATATGATCTCACTGATATGAGGAATTCTTAATCTCAGGAAACAAACTGAGGGTTGCTGGAGTGGGGGGTGGGGTGGGAAGGATGGGGTGACTGGGTGATAGACACTGGGGAGGGTATGTGCTCTGGTAAGCGCTGTGAATTGTGCAAGACTGTTGAATCTCAGATCTGTACCTCTGAAACAAATAACGCAATATATGTTAAGAAAAAAAAAAAAAAGAAGAAGAAGAAGGTACCGGGAGGGGAAGAATGAAGCGGGGGAAATCGGAGGGGTAGACGAACCATGAGAGACGATGGACTCTGAAAAACAAACAGGGTTCTAGAGGGGAGGGGGGTGGGAGGATGGGTTAGCCTGGTGGTGGGTACTGAGGAGGGCACGTTCTTCATGGAGCACTGGGTGTTATGCACAAACAATGAATCATGGAACACTTCATCTAAAACTAATGATGTAATGTATGGGGATTAACATAAGAATAAAAAAAAATTAAAAAAAAATAAAATAAAAATAAAAAAAATATTTCACTAAATATTTTAAATAAATCATATGTCATTATCATTTATAGTTATTTTTAGGCTCAAGATGACAGTGATCTGCCCTTTTGTTTACAATTTACAGTGCTGCTTGTTACTGAGAGATAGAAAAATATGGGCTCAAATGCTGGCACACTGATTCTTGTTTAAACTGTTTTATTTTCAAGGCCTATCTTAAATTTATACATAAATATACCATATTTGTGATGTGGAAAGTCATTATAACATTAAGAGAAAATTAATTGCATGCTACTGTATCATTTAGTAAAGACATACTGGTTAAGAGAAGCATTGAACTCCAAGGACTGTGTGTCAGAACTGAAACATTTTATCATTTTCCTTATTTATAAAACTAAGTTGATGCTACTTACCAAGGATGGATGAGATCAGCTGGTCCTATAATCTTGTAATTGACCTGCTTGATTAACTTGAGATTCAACTAATTTTACCATAATGGAAATCTGGTGCATCAGGAAGAGCCATGTAAATCATATGTCTCATTGAATTTGGTTATTTACTTGATTTCGTTCTTCATCAGAATTCAGGCTTCAAGAATGGGTACTCAGGTATTCCTTTCCAATTCTTCAACATTCTCATTAAAGATGGCCTCTCAAATGCCAGCTTATGAGAAGGACTGTGAACAGGTCTTTGCTAGTTCTTCATACTCTGATGAAGCACAGAACTTTCATGCTTCTTGGAAGAAAACCAAGAGCAAGAGACTGAGCCAGAAATTGTTTAATTAATCTTAATCTGTTCAAGTTGGGACTAATCACCTATAAGGGTAGAGTGTTTTCTCTCAGAATTCCCAATGGCTAAAGAGAGAGAAATAGGGGCACCTGGGTGGCTCAATAGGTTAAGCGTTGAACTCTTGATTTTGGCTCAGGTCGTGATCTCAGGATCAAGCCCCTGTGTCAGGCTCTGCGCTCATCATGGAGTCTGCTGGTCCCTCTCCCTCGGCTCCTCCCGCCTGCTCACGCTCACTCTCTCTTGCTCTTAAATAAATAAATAAATAAATAAATAAATAAATAAATAAATAAATAA
>NC_058411.1:54726076-54853058 GCF_002201575.2 Neomonachus schauinslandi | reverse complement strand
TAAATAAATAAATAAATAAATAAATAAATAAATAAATAAATAAATAAATAAATAAATAAATAAATAAATAAAATCTTTAAAAAGAGAAACAATCAAAATAAACTTATGTTGTTAACATTCATCTCGATTAAATGCAAATGATTGTATCTGTTTTATATTATGTTCCTACTCTCATTTATATTGTTATGTTACATATGTTTTAAATCCTTACTTATTACTTAAAATCATTCGTATGCTTTTATTGTTCATATATAATTATTAAATGCCTTGTTCTAGGCCAGCATTTCTTAAGGTTCAGCATGCGTTAGAATAACCTGGAAGCACACACTGATTACTCAGTCACTTCTCTAGAGGTTCTGATTTAGTAGAAGCTGCGGTGATGCCCAAGATTTTGCATTTTTAACAAGTTCCAGGTGATGCTAGTGCTGCTGGTCATGCGAATCACTGGTCTAGGCATTGCAGGTGTAGCAGCGATCAAGAAAGAATCCTTACCCTCATGGATATTATGCTACTTTGGGAGGTACAAACAACAAATAACTAAGTAAGTCAGGAAGATACTGATGGTCATTGCTGTGGTCCGAATATGTGTGTCTTCCTCAAATTCACATGTTTAAGTCCTAATGCTCAATGTGATGGTATTAGTAGGGGGGGCTTCTTTGGGAGGCGATAAGGTCATCAGGGCAGAGCATACGATTAATAGCCTTATAAAAGAGAGATGAGTGCACTTCGTCAGTTTTTCCAGCAGGTGAGAGTAAGAGAAATCTGACTCAGAGGAGGGCTTTTACTCAACTCTGCCGTCACCCTGATCTCAGACTTACAGCCTCCAGAACTATGAGTAATACATTTCTGTTGGTTTTAAATTACTCAATTTGAAGTATTCTGTTATAAGAGCCCAAACAGAGTAAGATGTCATGAATACTGTGAAAGGAACCATGGTCATAGGTGAGATTAAGTGGCATGGTAGTGGCGGATTCTATTAACCAGCATGGCCAGAGACGGTCTCTCTGAGGAGGTGGCAGTTATCTTAAAAGCCTGAAAGATGAAAGGCCAGGCATATTAAGAACCGTACAAAAGAGGTTTCACGTGATTTTTGATGGGGATCTCATCCTGGCTCTGCTAGTCTTAGTTGTGTGACTTGGATATAATTGTCCTTTTCCATATATGCAAAAAGGGAAGATACTCATTACATAGAATTTTTGTGGGGATCCAGTAAGAAAATAAAATCAGGCCTATTCTAGTATCTGGTATGATAGTGAATACATTTCTTTTCCCTACTCCTATAATATGTAACATGGCTTGTATATATTCATACCTATTAAAATTTAATATATGCATAATTTGGTAATGATTTTAAGTTTGCTTAAATTCTTAATCCTGTTACTCTGGTCACTTCAGGAAGGAATACAGCCTGCATCCATTTCGGCTAGACTGTATTATTTTTTATTTTACTTTTGGCACAGTAATTTCAAATTTGCTTAGGTTTTGAACTAAATTCACAGGAAAACATTCATGTGGAGATTGTGTATAAATTAAGCAGATTACACTTCTAATACAATATCTACCAATTTATAGGAGTTGATGTAATTTTTTTTGTCTTCAATAAAATAGTATACAAAATTTAGTAATAGAGAAAAAGACTTAATACTAAGGAACTCAGAACCCCTATTCAATTTCCATTCACGGTTCATGCCCAGCTAATTGGTGGCATTCTAGAATACAAGCTTCTGGGGCACCTGGGTGGCTCAGTTGGTTAAGCAGCCAGCTCTTGATTTTGGATCAGGTCATGATTTCAGGGTCCTGAGATTGAGCCCCATGTCTGGCTCTGCACTCAGTGGGAAGTCTGCTTGAGGATTCTCTCACACTCCCTTTGCCCCCTCTCTCGCTCTCCCTTTGCCTCCCCTCCTGCTCACGCTCTCTCTCTCAAAAAAAAATCTTTAGAATACAAGCTTCTATTAGCGCTGACAGACATTTACTGCCTTTTGAGTAGATGCAGAGCACTGCACTAGGCCTTATGAGAGATACAAAACTGTGTAAGACATAACTTTGTTCAAGGAGCTTAAAAGTCTAGTTGGGGTAGACTAATGCAATTACATTGATAGAATAACAGAATATGAGACATGCTTTAAAAGAGATAAAGGTAAATACTGGAATAAAAAGTAGCGGTTATCAATAGGTGGAAATGGGGCAAAAGGCAAAAAACAGCTTTTGAAAGAACTAGTATATTAGATGCAGCTGCAGAGATAGGTAGGGTTAGGTACAGAGTAGTAATCCCATTAAATAATTCCAGGTATGAAGATGAAAGAGCTGAAATGAATAGGGTCTGACCAATAAATAACAAGTACATGAAATCTAACAGTGGGGATAAGATTGCACCACCACCTCGTACTTGTGTATAGTGGTGAATGTTTGGTTGTAGAATTTACTCGAGAGAACACACAATGGATAGTCATTGAAGTTGTGTCTGTGTAAGTTACATTTTTCAATGTCAACATGGCGTTAATTGCAAAATAGGAGAAATATGGGGAAGGACAGTTCCAGTCTCTTCAACTTTAAATTACTTGCTGGTGAGTTTAAATGTGACCTTTAATGGTCTTGTGCCTTTTTAAGCTAATTATTCGTGCAATAGGCAACTGGGTTAGTCAGGTGAGTTCGTGATATATTCAACATGCTGAATGGGAAAAAAATGTAGCCAAGAATACTTTATTCAGCAAGGCTCTCATTCAAAATATAAGAAGAGCTATAAAGAGTTTCCCAGGCAAACAAAAACTAAAGGACTTTGTGACCATTAAACCAGCCCTGCAAAAAATATTAAAGGGGACTCTGAGTATGAAAGAAAGACCAAAAGCAACAAAGACTAGAAAGAACAGAGAAAATCTTCAGAAACACTGACTTTACAGGGTAATACAAATAGCACTAAATTCATATCTATCAATAATCACTTTGAATGTAAATGGACTAAATGCTCCAATCAAAAGACATAGGGTGTCAAAATGGATTAAAAAAAGAAGACCCATCTATATGCTGCCTACAGGAGACTCATTTTAGACCTAAAGACATGTGCAGATTGAAAGGGACAGGGTGGAGAATCATCTATCATGCTACTGGACGTCAAAAGAAAGCCAGAGTAGCCACACTTATGAGACAAACTAGATTTTTTTTATATTTCCAAATTTTTATTTAAATTCTAGTTAGTTAATATATAGAGTAATACTGTTTTTCAGGAGAATTCAGTGATTCATCACTTATATATAACACCCAGTGCTCATCACAAGTACCCTCCGTAATGCCCATCACCCATTTAGCCCATCCCTCACCCACCTCCCCACCAGCAACCCTCAGTTCTGAGTTCTCTATGGTTTGCCTCCCTCTTTTTATTTTTTTTCTCTTCCCCTATGTTCATCTGTTTTGTTTCTTAAATTCCACATATGAGTGAAATCAAATTTGTCTTTCTCTGACTTATTATACTTACTATACATATTATGGTACATGTAATACATTAAATACATGTAATATAATGTTTCATACATAGCACCACATAATGTTTTTATTCATTATGTCGTGTTTAACAGTCTACTAAATGCCCCTTCTATACGTGCCTCCCCTATTCCATGTTTAGATAATACTGCATACATTCCCTCATTGTCTTAAAAAATGGAGTAAAAGGGGCATAACTTAAGCACACCTTATGCATCTTTTATCAACATGCTATTGGACATATTACACTGGTAAACTCAATTGCTACTTTTTTTTTTTTAAAGATTTTATTTATTTATTCATGAGAGACAGAGAGAGAGAGAGGCAGAGGGAGAAGCAGGCTCCCAAGGAGCAGGGAGCCCGATGCGGGACTCGATCCCAGGACCCTGAGATCATGACCTGAGCCGAAGGCAGACGCTTAACCATCTGAGCCACCCAGGCGCCCTCAAATGCTACTTATTGATGGACTGACTGAAGATTTTATTTGACAGAGTTCAAGCAGGGGGAGCAGCGGGCAGAGGTAGAAAAGGGAGCCCAGTGTGGGGCTCGATCCCAGGACCCTGGGATCATGACCTGGGCCAAAGGCAGATGCTTAATGGACTGAGCTACCCAGGTGCCCCTCAATGGATTTTTTTACATAAAAGATATAGTAGTTCATTCACTGGATAGATCACACCCCAGCCAATCATCATTTCCTGTTTTTGTCCTCTAAGATTAGTGCCGTAATAAACATTCTATATATGTCCTTAGGAATTGACACTTTATTCTTTTGCTGTCATTGCTCAAGAGTGGAATGACTGTGTATTATGGTTTAAGAATTTTAAATTTTAATAGCTATTTTCTTATAGTCTTAAAGAGACTTTGACACTTTACATTTCTATCAGTGATATACAAAATTCATCTGCATTTCAAACAACTGGTTGCAGAGCTATTTAAAATTTTTGCCAGTCTGAAAGACACAAATTGATAATTTACTTTTTATTTGTATGTCCCTGACTATTAGATTGAGAATATTCATATATTTTGACCATTTGAATTTTGTTCTTCTATTCATAATTTTTTCATCTATTGAAGGCTTTTCCTGTGTTCAACTACTATAGAAATTACTGCTTTTTTCTCTTATCTATATTAAAATATTTTCCTGATGCAGAAATTGTATATTAACATTGTTATTTTCCACACCTAAACATTTTAAAAGAACATGTACATATATTCATTTTATAGCTTATAATTTTGTCATCATGAAGTAAGGTATTCATCCTTATATATTAAATTTGGTCTTTTAAATTTCCATGCAAGATTTTTATTCAATTTTTGGCATCTAATTTGTTAAGCAGATAGAAATATATTTTTCTATGTGATGTAAGATAGAAATACTCAGTTATTTTTTTCCTGTAGTTATTGAGTAACAGTATCATTAAGAAATATGTCCTTTTCCTATTTCGTTTACTATACTTTTGCCATTATTGAGAGATTAAAGTGTCTTCATAAGGTGTGTTGACAAACTGACTCCCAGTTATATTTACTATAATGTTTAAGCTGTTTGGGGGTTAAAACCTTGAACTCAACAAACACTTTACCTAATTCTAAGAAACTCTATTGTAATTCAAATGAAATTCTAATTAACATTGTATATTAACCTGATGTTCCTAAATTTAGATTTTTTTCCCATCCAAAAACATGATGTACCTTTCCATTTATTCAGATACTCTGTTGTGTCTCTTAATATCCTTCCTCACATAGGTCCCCTGTATGTTAGTTAAATTAATACCTGAGTATTTTAATTTTAGTTGCTAATAGAAATGGAATAATTTCCATTGCCAATTTTGTGAGGTTTTTTTTTTTTTTTTTTGGCTAGAATGTTAAAAAAAACCTTGCTCTTTTTTAAACCTTTATCTTGAAGCCAGATACTTGATAAAATTTTTAATTAATGTTGAAATTATCAGTGTTTTTTCATTTAAGATACTTTTTGTTAAATTTAGTGAATTAGTTTGTATATTACATTTTTCTTAGTATGGGTGTTGAGTTTTATCAAGTGGCTTTTAATCATCTATTGATGCTGAATATAGCAAACTTATTTTTAAAAACTAAAAACCGCTGGACAGCACTACCTTTGAAAATTTGACAGATATCGTCATCAGACAACTTTATGGTGGCAAATAATTCCTTATACAATGACCCAAATGAAAAGCAGTGCATGTTGCTGTGGAAGACACATGTAGCTGCAGGATTATGATGGAGTTTGGGGAAGAAACAGCCACAACAAAAACCAATACAGAGTCCATATTTCAGCTCTACTGGCAATCATGACCAATATATACTTAAACGTGTAAATCAGATGTTGCATTCATGAATCAATTTAAGGTCTTTAAATCCAGTTACTTCAGATTGCAAAATGGGCGTGGGGGAGGAGAGAGAGGATTTGTGCCCAATTTTAAGACCCATGTACTTGGATTTAAAATGCAAAGTTATAGGCAAGGTTACAGAAAATTATATTTGGTGTGTGTGTATGTATGTGAGTAAGAGTGTTTGATTCTATCTAGAGCACGGTCTGAAAAACTCCTTCAAAATGAAACAAAGAGCTCAGAGAATGAGATTCACCCCCAAGTGATGTTCAGAGTCAAGGTTGTTTTTCTCATATTAGAAAGCCGTTTACTCCATGCTGTTTTTGAGAAGGTGTCTTTTCAAGTGCTCAGTGATACAGTCCTGAGCAGCAACAGCAGGAGGTAGAATTGGTTTTCTATCTTCAGTTTGGCAGACATGGCTATTGAAACTACATGAAACTACAGGGTCAAGGATCATATCATCCAAAGGACTAAAGTGGAATCTTTGTTTTGTTTTTTCTTTCTTTTTTTTTTTTCCCCTCCCCTGAGGCAGGATGTGAGTTGGTTTTTTTTGTTTTTTTTTTCAGTCTGGTATTTGGATCCAGAAGTTTGGAAAGGAGAAACTCTGCCACAGGATAGATAAATATAACAATATATTTATGACACAAACTAGAAATGATACAATTGTAATTTTGTACTATTAAAGTGGGAAAACCAGTTATAATATAAAGTATGTACAAAGTATACTTACTGGAATATAAAAAGTTAAATTTTTGAATTACCAGACAAGTATAATTCGTATATTTAAGATTAAAAGAACTATACTTGATTCAAAGGAACTTTCTCAATGAAATTTTCTTAAAACAATTCTTTATCCTATTTTTATTAAGACGTTCACTATTTCAGAAGTGATTCCAATATGATACTACAACATTTCAATATCCCACCTTTTAAAATTCATCCAATACTGGTAGAACACCTAATTATGCCAGGCATAATCCAGATGCTGGGCTATGTCAAAGGAACAAACAAGAATCCTTGCCCTTATGAAGCTTATACTCTACTTGAGGAGACTTTATAGTAAGTAAATTATACATTTTATAGTACATAACAAGGTGCTAAAAAGATACAGGGAAATAGAATGGGAGAGTAGATGAAATGTTACATAAGATGATTAAAATGCTGATATTTGAGCAAAGACTTGAAGGAGGTGAGGAAATTGGCATCTGGATATCGGTGAGGAGAGGGGTACAAGCAGAGCTAGAGGGATACAAAGACCCCCAACGTGGGAGCATGTTTGACCAGCCCCAGGTAATGTAAGAAAACCATTATGGCTGCAACAGTGAACCATTGGGAGAGTGGTAGGAAATACTATCAGAGGTAGTGGGAGGAAGTATCAGGGCCTGAAGTGGCTTTTATTTTCAAGGAATTAGGGAGCTGGGGTGGGTTGTATGCAGAGGAGTGTCCCAATCTGATTTTTTTTAAGGATCCCAAGGCTGTGGTATTGAAGATAATAAACTTTGGTGGGAAGGTTGGGGGGCTGGTGGTGGCCAGGGTTGTGAGATGTGTTTCGATTGGTACACATTGAATATAGTCTCCACGATTTCCTGGTAGAAAGAATACAAGGTGTGAGATAAAGAGATGTCAAGGTTGACTCACAAATTTTGGCCTAAGCAAGTGGAAGAACTGGTCAGTAACTGAGACAAGTAAGATTGTAGATGGCCCAGATTTGGGGGAGAAAATGAAGAATTCAGTTTTGTACAGGTTTTTGACATTTACTTCCAACTGGAGAGGTTTATATCTATAATATGTGTATATATAGTATATTACATGTATATGCAACATTTAATATTAGATGCATATGTAACCTATATATTCCTACAACTACTTAGGTACAGCTATATATTTGGGAATTGTAAACAAAATAAAGTGGGGGCGGAGAACTAGCATTAAGATTAGTGCTAGTGGTTCAATATAGAGTGCATAAATAACTCTAATTTTTATGTAACCATGGTCCTAGTATCCCAATTCCCTGATCCACAGTTACCTCATTTGTAAAGCTGCTATGATATCTGTTCTCTGGTTTAATTCCAAAAAAATGAGCATGTTAAAAATATCAAGACTGATATTGGCAAATCATTCTATATAAAACAATTAAGAATAGAATGATTGTTAAGCATTCAGCATCTTGCAATTATAAACACTCAACTATTTATAAAATCTTATTTAAGCATTGTTTCAGGAAAGTTATATTACAGTATAATTTTACTATCAGTTAACCCTTTTACTGTGGAGAGTACAGATGACAAATACAAATGTGAACATGATGAATTCAAGGAAAATATCCTATAAACTTGTCCTCCTGCTAGTCCTGGGTTAGAACCATATTCTGAGACGCTCTATCAGTGACATGGATCACAGCAATCTGTACTGCAATTATCAAGTACCCTGTGAATTTCCTGAAAGTGACAGTTATTTTATCTGAATAATTTGTGGGCAGTCATTGGTGTATGATCTGAGCTCAGTAAACGCTTGTTGAATAAAAGTCATTATTCCTCCACCCTCTGAGCTCATATTTGAAATATGACAGCATTTAAAATTGAAAATAAATTTAAAATATATAAACGTTTTGCAGTAGGAATTAATGTCCATAAAGGAGCTTAACTACAAATGCTATAAATAGCACCATTGCTTTCATTATTAGTTTAAAAATACAAAAATTCTAAATGATATAAAGCATCAATAAGTCATATAAGTACTTAATACATTCAGACAGATGATTCTATTCTGTAAGTAAAAGGGCATATCAAGAAAATGTTAATCTATCAAAATAAGGAATCTGATAAAGTAGTTAGATAAAAACCAAACTGTAGATACCACAAGCTTTGCTTTTTATCAATAATAATCAATTTGGTATTTGTTTTATAATCTGTTTTGGACAACAAATGACTTCACTTGACTATAACATACATAGTTGAATGTAAAATGTAGGTTCAGGAAAATGTGATCCTACATTTGTAATCTGTAATTTGCAAATTTGTAAAACTGTGATTTGTACAGTTATAGATTGGATAAAATCTTTCATGGTGGATAAAGTGAAATGGAAATATGATCACTTGGAGATCTCTTCTGTGCAAGAGAAACCCCCAAGCAAAACACAACAAACCAGCACACAATAACATTGCCAAGGGAGAGTAAAATATTCTTAGTAATGAAAGAGCAAGAGAAATTGTTCCAGTAGAACAGGCAGGAAAAGTTCACATGAATTCATTTTTTTTTTTAAAGATTTTTATTTATTTGACAGAGAGAGATACACAGCGAGAAAGAGAACACAAGCAGGGGGAGTGGGAGGGGGAGAAGCAGGCTTCCCACCGACCAGGGAGCCCGATGCGGGGCTCGATCCCAGGACCCTGGGATCATGACCTGAGCCGAAGGCAGACGCTTAACGACTGAGCCACCCAGGCGCCACCACATGAATTCATTTTTTATAGTCTCCCTCACTTAAAACAAAAATCAGTGAAAACATTGGGAAGGCCACAAATGTACTTTATAAATTACAAAGCTTTTTGATGGTCTTATTTGCCCTAATGATAAAACTTAGGGAGTATACAAAATCTTTGAAATGTTTGTCTATAAATTTTCTGTAGTGATCCCTTCTTTGGAAAAGGTTTTAAATGGTACGAATCAGCATACTTCAAAATAATAAAAATTTGAAATAAAATTATGAAAGATCTTCATAGCATCAATAAAAACCCTATCAATTCATGCAATAGTTATTGACTACAATGTATATTTTACTAGGCATTGAAAATAAAATATTTAATGGAGAAGATCTTGCTTCAAAAGGCTTACCATTATTACGAAACATTCTTTTTTAAAAAATTATGTTCAATTAGCCAACATATAGTACATCACTAGTTTGTGTTCAATGATTCATTAGTTGCGCATAACACCCAGTTCTCATCACAACACGTGCCCTCCTTACTACCTATCACCCAGTTACCCCTTCCCCCCAACCCTCTCCCTTCTATAACCCTGCTTGTTTCCCTGGGAGTCCAGAGTCTCTCATGGTTTGTCTCCCTCTCTGATTTCTTCCCATTCAGTTTCCCTCCCTTCCCCTATGGTCCTCTGCGCTATTCCTTATATTCCACAGATGAGTGAAACCATATGATAATTGCCTTTCTCTGCTTGACACAATAGATTCTTAACTATACAGAACAAACTGAGGGTTGATGGAAGGGAGGTGGGTGTGGGTGGGGGATGGGCTAAAAAAGTGATGGGGTATTAGAGAGGGCACTTGTGATGAGCACTGGCTGTTATCTGTAAGTGATGAATCACTAAATTCTACTCTTTAAACTAATACTATATGTTAACTAACTGGAATTTAAAAACTTGAAACAAAAAAACTAAAAGAAAAAAAGGCTTACCATTTTGCTTGGTATTGGGCACATTGAAAAGTGAATAGCGATTAACATTTGTTATATATTAATTGCCTGTGATGGGAGAAGTATAGTTTGCCTTCAGAGCACTTAGGCAGTACCAGTTAATAGAATAAAATTAATAATACACTGTATTATTTTCCTATTGTGGTTGTAACAAGTTGTCATAAATTTAGTGGCTTAAAAACTTTTTTTATAGCTCTGGAGTTACGTCTAGAATTGGTTGCCTGGGTTGCATTCCTTCTGGAGGATCTAGGAGAGAATCTTCATCTTCCCTTCTCTAGTTTCTAAAGGCTGCCTGTAATCCTAGACCCATGGCTCCTATTTCTAAAGCCAGAGGTATAACCTCTTCCAATCCCCACCTTTCATATTTATAGTTTTCTCTAAGACCCAGCTGCCTCTTATTAGGACTTTGGTGATTACACTGGGCCTACCTGAACAGTCCATGGTGCTCTCATCTCAAGATTTTTAACTGAATGAGCAAAATCCCTTTTGCCATGTCAAGTAACATATTCCCGGGTTCTAGGGATTTAGGCATTTTGGCAATCATTCTGCTTGCCCACCAGGAAAGATCCTACTTTTTCCTATAAGTTAAATATAAACTGGACCAATTTCTATTAGGCAAGAAAAATATATTCAATAAATGATTGTGACGTTTGATTATTTAGAGAGAAATCCTCCATTTTGGTGTTCACCTCACAAATTGATCAGATAAATAGTTCTATGAAAATCTTCAATCTCCAGGGGATGCCACTGATACAGACTATAATGGGAATGGCTTCACTTGAATGTTGTAGCGTCACCTTCCACAACTGACCACAGCAGCGATTTTTTAGGGTAGCAATGGAAATGACAAAATTCTTCAGAGGGAATTTGGCAATATGTATCAAAATTCAACTATGAATGCCCTCCTGGTAACTTCACTTTTTATTTTTTTATATATACAGTGTGCTTAATTTTATAAGAAAACTTTTATGTATAATGATAGTGGTTCGAATGTCTAATTTAACAGAAGATTATAGAAACAGTATAAAATTTCTAATATCGGTAGCTTAAGTAAAATATTTAAATCCACTTGTAATATTTAAATCTTACAATGAGTTTTTATTGATAATAGAACGTAAGTTATATAATCAGGATAGAAGTTTCAAATATTGGAGAGTTAAATCCTAGTTGATTTCCCATAGATATTTTATCTCCTTTGTGTACCAGTACCCCCACCAAAACGCAATAAAAATATTAATCCATACAGAAAGATACAATTGGTAGGAGTGCAGTAAAATTTCAGTAAATGGAAGGCAGGAAGTAGAAATGTGGTGACGAGCTCAGGAGAGTAGAGGGAAATACAATTCAAGCATATGGATTTTAAACTGATTCTTATCTCTTTGCATGGTTTCATTCTTGATTCAAAATCTCCAGATGGGTCTCTGTTTTCAAAGTTTAGGACGGGAAAACTTAAGAATCACTGGAGGGGAGGAGGGTGACCTAATATCTGAATTCCTATGAGTTCTGCAGCAAGAGGTGTTGCCTTGTCCTACCTACCACCCATCTCAGGCAGCCAAAAAATAAAACTGCACTCGATAGGTCAGGCAATTTTCTATTTTCTCCCCTAGCTATTATCATTTGCTCACCCCCAAATCCACCTCTGTTTATCAGAATCCAATACTTTTACCTAAAGAAATTTGGTACACTTTTTTTCCTAAAATTATAATGAATTCACTAAATGATTTATCACATGGATCTTTGTAACCTTTCTGTAAAATTCTATATTCTTTTAACATCTCATTTTGTTTCTGGTTCTATACTTCTGGAGGTGAATATATGCTTTTTGTTCTTCCTCAATATATCATATTTCTTGTCAAATCTAAAACTAACCTATAAATCTGCAGTTTAAGAGGACAGATACATGAATTCACTGGGAATGGATTTCCTCATTATTTCATTTGAATTACCAAACAATGTTTCATATTTGACTCTTCACAGCACATTTATAAAACAGAAGCATTGTCATGTGAATAAGATACTGACTCTGTTCTTATTTATTTATTTATTTATTTATTTATTTATTTATTAAGATTTTATTTATTTGAGAGAGAGCACAAGCAGGGAGAGTGGCAGGCAGAGGGAGAGGGAGAAGCAGGCTCCCTGCTGAGCAGGGAGCCTGATATGGGGCTTGATCCCAGGACCCCAGGATCATAACCTGAGCCGAAGGCACACACTTAACTGACTGACCCACCCAGGCACCCCATACTGATCCTGTTCTGAAGGAATGCAATTTCATGAGATAAATACCAAAATCTAGTGTTGAATACATAATCTATACTTTAACTAAATTATGTACAAATGGACGTGGGTTCACAAAACAAATAATTCACCTTGAAAGGGTCTTCACACAGAATAGGTCATTGAGTTGATCCTAGAAAAATTGAATGAATACTATCAGATCCAGAAAGCTTAATGTTAGTACCAGAAGAATTAACATGTGCAAAATCAGACATAGACGAAAGAAACTTTTCTAGAAACATAATAGCTGAAAGAAACTTAGTGTTTTGGGGACCTTAGGGTAATAGTAGTTCTAAAAATATTTTGGAAAAGTGCTGGGCTCTGAGTTTCACTTTCCTGCCAGCCATTTAACCACTCTGCTGTTCCTTAAATACAGGTTCATTCTTTTTTATTTTTTTCCTGGTTTCTATCTCTTCGGTGTGACTCTAATAGCCACATTCAAGCTCACATGGGTGAGTGCACTAATAACAAGAATGACTGAGCTTATGAGCATCTGACAAATCTCTTCACAAAAGTTCACTCCCATTACTCAGTGGACAGGTGGTTATTTGAGTTAAACAAAATGAAGAGGCTGTGTCTAAAATAAGTTTATATTCAATTAAAACCTCAGAGAAAGGAAAAAATGTACTCTTTAGCAAATACTGCTTTCAGAATAAAAGGTGATCTCACTGCTCTGAAAATGTCAGTAAAATGTCTTTGCTCATATAATTGAAAAATGACTGGTTTCCAACAGTGTTCTCCCTGTAATCCAATATGATAGTTAACATAGTATAATTATTTTATTAATATAATCAGTGGATTTTATTTATTACTGTCTATCATGTTCTGTTGCCTTTTTTTCCTTCCTTGTAAAGTCCTTCCTTTCAACCAGGTCTTTTCCTTCAGCAAACTTGCTGTAATAATTCCCATATTAAAATACATATACAGTTTCCTAATAAATAATAATAGATCTCCAAGTAAAATTATTTTGTGTGTTGCACAAATTTAATATATCACAACAATCCATTTTCCTTGGTGTCCATTTTCCATGTTCCACAGAAGGTCAGTCTTGCATCATTGCTCCTACTGTACAAGTCATTTCTGTCCGTAGTGGTATATAAATTTGTTATGTATGCTTGTGTGTGTTCAATAGAAAAGCTTGTGAATGCATAAGTTGTTGGTTATATCTCTTTGCAGAAGATAACTTTATGCAGAATGATGCTACTGTGACAAACAGGTAAGATAATCTAGTAAGAATCCAGTTCATGAATTGGCTCCATTACCAGAAAACATTGCTTCTTATAAACTATAAGCCCATGTACATTTAACTTAATTGATGATCAAAAGCCAGTACAATTAGAATACTCTAAATACTTAAAACTAAAGTGTCTAGACATTAGAATTATTAGCAGATTTAAATAATACCTTTTAATCTGCTACTCATTATTCTCAACTACTCAGTATCAGAAAGTGCTTAGCACAGGAAGTCAGGTACTTATTTTATTCTCATAGTCAAAGTTTAAGACATGACAACATGGATTTTCCTGAGAATATGTAAAAGAAAAAACAAATTGTTGCGATTTCTGAATAAAGGACATATTTTATAAAAATATGAATATAACCTGTCCTATGTAAAACAAATGACAGATAATATAACCCTTTCATTCTCCCTGTATAGCTTGCTAGGGCTGCCATAACAGAATATCTCATACTGGGTGAGTTAAACAACAGAAATTAATTTTCTCACTCTTCAGAGGATGCAAGTCCAAGATTAAGGTGTCTGCAGGTTTGGTTTCTCCAGAGGCCTCTCTCCTCACTTTGTAGAAGATAACCATCTTGCTGTGTCTTTATATGAACTTTTCTCTGTTTGAGTCCCTCCTAGTGCCTCTTTTTATGGGGTCAGTAGTCCTATTGGTAGGACCTACCCTTATAACCTCATCTAACTTTAGTTACCTCTTTAAAGGCCCCATCTCCAGATATAGCCACATGAGTTTCCGTGATTCAACCTATTAATTTTGGGGCATACAATTCAATCATGACATTGCCCCTTCAGGGTAATTTATTTTCACCCCATACCTATTTTCATACCTTTAGATCTGGTTACTCTGTAAGGTGTGATCACCTTCAATACAATGATAATAGATGTATTTCTTCTTTGAAGTCCCTGAATATCTTGTGGAAATAGCAACTTCTATGTGTTCATGTTGAAGACTGGTAGGATAGTCCTTTCTAGTGCTGAAAAGTTTGTTTCAGATGATAAGAAATTAGGCTGGCAAATCAATTATTATGTCATTATTGAATCCCTACATTTATAGATTAGAGATAATGTTTAAGAAAATAAGCATCTCTGATTTCAGATTGAATATTCAAACAGGATAAATCATATGGATTTGTGTACTGTTATGCCACATTGAGTGCAGAAAAAAAATATTTTAAATATATAGCTAATATCCTTGACTCTTTTTCCTTAGTTCTTTTAAGTGATCTATACTTTAATGCTTTCAAATAACAAAATACGTATCTGTCAAGGATTAATTTTACAACACATTTACATGAAGAAAATCCATTGAAGTTCTAGGAATATATTTCAAATAAACAAATTTAGTTTCTTGCTAATCTAAATCTTTTCTTCAGCAAGTGCCTTCTGATATGCCCCATACAGTTTTAATTTTTAAAGTCCTATCAGTAACTAGCGTGGAAGGGTCATAGTCCTTGGTGAATTTGTAATCTAGTAGGAAGACACAGGTAATTAACAATAAACAGTAAATAAGTAAGCACATGCTAAGTTAAAATGTGATGAATACTAAAGAATAAATCAGCATGGTGGAAGGAAAATGTAGCATTGAAAAGTTGAAATTTTAAATATGGAGGGCAGAGTAGGTCCTACTGAAGGAGCTATATTTGAAGTAGATGTTAAATTAGACATGTGATATTCTGTCATAGGGAATAACCAATACAATTGTCTAGAATATTTGAGAAAAGGAAGTAGGTTTGGCAGAATTGAGTGCAGAGATGGGAAAGTAGTAAAAGATGGCTCAGACAGAAAACTTATTTTCCTGATAGAATCTGGTAAAGTCTAAATTTTTAGAAATTTTATTGATCAATCCCATTGAGAGAACAGGAAATTCACTTTGAATTTTTCAATTTTTGCATTTTGTTAAGTTACATAGGCTAGATAGCAAGCAGAACCCTGTATTTAGAAATAAGATCTAGATACATTAAGAATAAGTATTTTAATAACATAAGACTGTCAAAATATTGGACCTCTTGGGTTTTTTGTATGTTTGCAGTTTTGCATGTTTCTCACCAAGTCATGCTTTTACTTAGAATCCAAAAAAATGTGAAATTGATAGTATAGTAGGTACATGGTATGTTCAGGTAAAGTTAAGAAAAACATCATCAGCCTTGGGGCTATGCACTCTCTAGCAGGTCATATTTTGCCCCACCTCCCACATAATGTAGAAACTAGTAACACTAAGCTCCATTTCTTAGGTCTCATATGGCTGAGTATTTTTGTCTTCCCTTTTGTTTTTGACTGGATCTCAGGTGCAGAGGATTGGCTTAATTATTCTCATGTTCACGGCACATTATCCTCATGGTTCTGTTCAAGGCCCCACTTATTTTTTTTCTATTTTACCACTATTTGCTTCTATATTACCTGTTATATCCTCAACATTATGCATTTTCCATTTAATACAAAGTAAAGAGCAATCATAGAGTGATAACTCAGTTGTGTACCTTTTCAAATTGAGTAATTAAAAGATCTGATTTCCAAAGATCCATTTTTTCTCTGAAATCTGTGGTGAATTAAAATCAGTTCAATGGTTTAATGAAAGGGAGATGAAAAGTAATGCAAATGTATTATGCCCTCTGTTAAAATAAACAAAATGATTAGGCCAATTTCTTTCTCTTTCTTTCTTTCCTTCTTTCTTTCTTTCTTTCTTTCTTTGAGAGAGAGAGAATGAGAGACAGAGAGCATGAGAGGGAGGAGGGTCAGAGGGAGAAGCAGACTCCCTGCCGAGCAGGGAGCCCGATGCGGGACTCGATCCTGGGACTCCAGGATCATGACCTGAGCCGAAGGCAGTCGCTTAACCAACTGAGCCACCCAGGCGCCCCTAGGCCAATTTCTTCTAGTACCATGCCAAGCAGGTATTGAAACTATAATTTTACAGAGAAAAAGATACTGGAATTTGAATAATTTGCCAGTGGATTTCATTAATGTATGGACATAAAAGTATCCAGTTACTATCTATTCTCCATGTCAATGGTATGATATCTGCTTTGAATTTTCCAGATGGCTAGTTAAATAATCGTATCATTTAAACTTTATTTAGCTCTTTCCTTTCTTAACAACAAAAAGAAAACAAAACCTGATAGGACTTTGCTTATTTATGCATGGTTTGTAAAGTACAAAATTCAAATTATGTCCTGTTCTGTTAAAAATCATTTCTCCAGAAATTAGATTTCAATACAATGGAGCAATTGCTTGCTTAAACAAGTATTGGTAATTATCTGAGGCCTATTCCTTTGTATAACATGAAGAAATGCATAAATCATAATGCCATCCAGTTGCATAACATTTAGTGGACTGAATTAAAATAAGCATTTATTCCTTATTTGGCAAAGAGGATTTGCCACATAGGAGGTTGAGCTAAACTGTTTCACACACATACTCATACACACACACACACACACACACACACACGTTTTCCTAGAGTGCAACCAGATTTCATAGTTGAGGTTTAATCTTTCTTATATGAAAAGTGAGAAATAATATGATCAGGAAAAAAAAAGATTATTTGTAAATTGTTTTAGTTCTACTTCTGTTTTTAGAGCAGGAAAAAAATTTGGATATCAAATTTTCTGGCTCAACCTTCTCCCTGTACAATTGTGGGAATGGGTTAAATGATTTGTTCAATGACATTATTTTAAAAAGAAAATCATTTACTTCTAAGACTCCTACCACCAGTTTGGATCCTTGGACTTTGGACTGTTTTTTCCATCATTGATTGATCTTAAATCTATAATAGAACTCTTAAAATACCATAGGGAAACCAGTGTGACAGGGTATACAGGATGGTTTGGAGAAGCATAAAGAGATTAACACATAGCCCATGGTAGATGAGGAAAGGACAATGGGAAAATGGAAATAGAAGATGCTGAAGCCCAGGACTTGGTTAGCATGTTGGGAGTTAAGGACCTAGAAAATCAAAGCCATGCTTTAAAAAGGTAAAAGAAGACTGAATGCTGTGCTTGCAAAAGGAAAATTTTAATAGGACTGACACTCTTGAAACGAGCTTGAATAATGAGATCCATTTGTTGACCGGGAACTGTATGCTTATATGCTTGGCACATATAAGAGGTAAATGCTAGAAATGAATTAAAATCAATACTTCCCGGGGCGCCTGGGTGGCTCAGTCATTAAGCATCTGCCTTGGGTTCAGGTCATGATCCCAGGGTCCTAGGATCGAGTCCCACATCGGGCTCCCTGCTCCACGGGAAGCCTGCTTCTCCCTCTCCCACTCCCCCTGCTTGTGTTCCCTCTCTCGCTGTCTCTCTCTCTCTCAAACAAATAAATAAATAAAAATCTTTAAAAAAAATCAATACTTCCCAATAATTTCAAAACTTTACTGCCTTCATTAAGTGCCCAGATTCTCCAAAACTTTTAAGATAAAAGCTATGAAAACTGTCTCACGATTTCAACAAGAGTAAGATACCCAAGGTGTGGAACGCACCCATACAAAAGAACCAGATCTGCTGACATAGCAAAATAGTTTTAGTTTATAAATAACTGAATATTCAATGGTTTAATCAACACATCTGTCATGTTTTTGAAAGAAATGGCTGTGCTGTTTACAGTTTAACAAATAGTAATTTTAGTACATCTTTTTATTAGATTGCTATCCTTTCTGGAGAAATTTAGAGATACCTCTTGTGGGATAAAGAGCTGAAAATTCAAGGAAATTAAGAGGTCAATACTAGTAATTTTCCAAACTAGCAAATGCAAGCCAGTCCTATACAAATAACTAAGTTTGTTTGCCTCAGTGACAGGGGGAAATAGACAAGCTTCTGTACTCCTTGAACATAAGGGAAGACTTCTTATATTACATCTTTTTTTAAACATTTGGATATAAACATTTGGTGAATTTGGGAAGGTAGGCAAAAATTTCAAAAAAAGAATCATTAACTTTTAGATAGCAAGATTTAAACTGAAATGAAAAATAGTTTACTGCCCTTTGCTGGAAATCAAATACATACTTGGCTTTCTGTCTACGATTCTTACTAGTCACTGACAAGTGTATCAGGAATAGTAGACCACCTGCAAAAGTCACCATATTAAAATTTATGATTATATTATTCTAAAAACAATATACATAGAACTCTTAAACCTTTATATCACTCTGGAAAACTGAACAGGAATTTTTCTTCAGTGGGAAGAACAAGGGCTTTTTTTACATTTAGAATTCGGCTCATAAATATTTTTGAATTAACATTTTTAGAATATATTTTGATTTATTGAAAAGTTGCAAAGGTAATACAGGGAATATTGACCCTCGTCTAACTTCTTTTTAACATTTTTTACACTTCATGGTACATTTGTCAAAACTAAAACTCCTACTAGTATGTTATCATTAGGTAACTCCAGACTTTATTTGGAGTTTAGCAATGTTTTCGTCAAGTTCCTCTTTCTGTTCAAGGATCCAATTCACTATGACAGTTTCTCTGCCTTTATTTTCCGAGACCTTGGTAGACTTGAAGAGTAATGGCCAAATATTCTGTGGAATGTCCTCTAACCTGGACTCCTGTGAAGTTTTTCTCATGATTAGATTTAAGTTATGGATTTTTGGAAATAATATTGGAATTGAAATGTCCTATTGCTCAATTTATATCAGAGATGACATCGTACCCATGTACTGTAATTGGTGATGTTAAGCCTCATCACTTGGATAGTATGTTGCCAGGTTTCTCCACTAAAAAGTACAACAATGTTCCTTATATCTACTATATTCTTTGAAATAAAGCCTAGTTTACCCTCAAGGGGTGAAAGAGGATTAAACTCCACTTCTTACGGGGGAAAGTGTTGTATGTATTTGGAATTCTTCTGTAAAACAGATTACACAAATAGTTTTTAGAACAACTCAGAAATACAAATTTCATTCCAAGGATTCCCGTATTACAAATAATGAATATTAACATATTTTTCACAATTACATTCTTTTGTCAAAATATAAAATCATACAGATAAGGTTGAATTTCCCCTACGTTCATCTTTTCAAAATTTCTCCTTCCTACTATATTTGAGTCAGCCACCTTAAGGAAATGGTCATATATATAATACTCCATGATTTTATTCCTACATGTAATCCTAAAAGAATCATATGTGTGTTTTTCATGCAAACTTTTACATTTTTCTTTAATCTTGTAAACTTTTTATTCTTTACCATTACTTTGAGATTTGCCATATTTATATCAATATATTATTAATTTTGTCTGCTGTATTTTATGTTCAGAATATGACATTTTTTCCCCTTTAATTACTAATGGACTTTGGGTTGCTTTCCAGTTTGAGGCCATTATAAAAATTACTTAGTGAACAGGCTTATAAATCTCTCCTTTGTCATTTGGAGAAATTCATTATAGAGAAGTTGTTTTCCAACAGTAGCTGTATGTTAGGATGCCCTAAGGAGTTAAAAAAAAAAAAAAATCATTGCCTGGGCTGGACCCCAGATTCTTCCTGAAGTCCAGATCCTGTGTATGTGGCTGTGTACCTCCTTATAACTCCCAAGAGCTCCAACGTATAGAGAGCAGTAAACTATTATTCTTAGATATGTGTGGAAATAGACTTGTGTAGTATTTCTTTTCTTTTCTTTTTTTTAAAGATTTTATTTATTTGACAGAGAGAGACACAGTGAGAGAGGGAACACAAGCAGGGGGAGTGGGAGAGGGAGAAGCAGGCTCCCCGCGGAGCAGGGAGCCCGATGCGGGGCTCCATCCCAGGACCCTGGGATCATGACCTGAGCCGAAGGCAGACGCTTAACCACTGAGCCACCCAGGCTCCCCCTGTAGTATTTCTTTTAACTATATTAGATCTCTCTCGCTTGAAAGTGGTTGTACCATCACCATATGTGAGTTTAATCACCCTGAAATCCTTAACACTTGAAAATGACTGATTTCTTCTTCAAAAGTTGATTCCATTTTGTAGTATGTTCTGATTCCAAGCTGGGTGCTCCATGACCATTGATTTAATGTGATTCTGTCTCTGGTTTATGATAGAAATACTATCAATATGAATCCAACACCAGATTTACTAGCTTTGAAGGACACAAAATGACAATCCAGTGCATAGACAGACAGCAGTTACACCAAGACATCTTGCAACATCTCAAGTGTAGTTGTAAGGCATTTCTACCCTATTTCAGGATGCCTTAGTTATAAAACATGAAGTTGAAGTAGGAAGTTCCTCTACATTCCTGATAAATCTTTTATACTTGGCACTTAACCAAGTGGTTAAGTGGTGCCAACTCTCATCACTGCTAATATGGAGGCAAATTTTGTCAAGAATTTCACAGCAAACCATCCTACCAACTCAATATTTACTTTATTTATTTATTTATTTATTTATTTATTTATTTATTTATTTATTTATTTATTTATTTATTTGATTTATTTGAGAAAGTATGAGCAGGAGGAGAGGGAGACAAGAAGACTCCCCACTGAACCGGAAGCCTGACATGGGCTTAATCTCAGGACCCTGAGATCATGACCTGAGCCGAAATCAAGAGTAAGACACTTAACCAACTGAGTCACCCAGGCGCTCCCACATTTACTTTCAATTGCGATATTTTGGAGAACAGTATTTGGGGAGAGTGGATTCAGGCTTGTATTCCAGACTCCATAAGTCTGGGATGAGGGTTCATAACAGTTGTTAACATTTCACCCAAATTAATGAAATTGCATATATTTTCCTTATTTATTTATTTTTGTCCTCCACATTTACTTTCTGTAAATTACTTAGTCACAGCCTTTTGCCGTATAATGTTTTCATCTTACTGGTTTGTGGAAGTTCAAAAAATTCTGAATGCTAACTTTGTTACAGATGTTACAATTATTTTTCCCTCTTTATCAAATGCTTTAATTTTTTTTTTTTTGTATTAGCTAACATTTTAAAGCTAGAAGGAGTTGTGGAATACACTTAAACATACTCATGAAACATACATATATGTATGTGCATACACAAAAACATACATAGTTATACACATGCATGTTTATGTAAAACTCAAATGGGTTATTCTACAGTTGAGTAAACTTAGAAATATGTATTGCCTAGAGACCCATAATAGTTAAGGGATGGTATCAACAAACTTAAAATTGTTAACAAAATCCAGTTTAGGGAATGAATTGTAAATGGTAGTGACTCAAGACAAATATTTAGTATGTATTTACTGAAAGGTTTTAAAAATTCTGCTATCCCATGTTTCCAATATTTATTTCCATTACTTTATTCCTTACTTATCCCATCATAAAATATGTAAAGCCAAAGCCACCACAATGAAATGGCAAGAATGATTTTTAGGGTGGTGGCTCAGTCGTTAAGCGTCTGCCTTCGGCTCAGGTCATGGTCCCAGGGTCCTGGGATCGAGCCCCGCATCGGGTTCCCTGCTCCGCGGGAGGCCTGTTTCTCCCTCTCCCACTCCCCCTGCTTGTGTTCCCTCTCTCGCTGTCAAATAAATAAATAAAATCATTAAAAAAATGATTTTTAGGCATCTGTAGAGCAGAATAGGACTCAATTTTTATGTCTTAATTGCATAATATATGGTTTTAAATTATCAAATTACCTGACTTGAATGGACTGTGCCTTTCCCTTTTGATTTGCATGATTTTACTGAGGCATTGGTGTAGCCCTGAGGCAACCAACTGGACCCTATCACCAAGCCCTAGGGATGAATGGTATCTTTAAAACTTGAAAAGTTTGAGAAGTTTTGGTATTAATTTTTAAATATTCGATAGAATGCCAACTCTGGTTCTGGACTTTTGTTGTTGGGAATTTTTACTTCTTACCTTAAATTATTATGAGCTATCTTCAGTAACTCTCAAATTATGCAATTATCCTGTCCAGAAACACTGCTGACTGCAGCCTCGTAGCACAGGCCAGGAGCATATAGATGGCCAAGTGAGAGTGACAACGTTGTGAAAGAACTTGAAGTAAAATCAGAGTATATTTTAGAAAATAAGGCGAAACCAAACAAAACTTGTATAGCAATAATTGCATTGGGGAGTTTTCTTCATGGTTTCTTCAGTGACATTTTGGAACATGTTATTTCAGCTAGTATTTTTTAGTATTTACTTTTCAATTTTGGGAAGTCACTTGCTATTTTCTTGAGTTAAAATAGCAGAAAGAAGTGGCCAAGAGGCCAAGACAAAAGCCAAAGTCTTTATAACCTAATCCCAAACGCGAACATATATCACTTCTGTTGTATTCAGTTGATCACGCAGACTGATCCTGGTGCAGTGTGAGGGAACTACAGAAGAGTGCGAATGTCAGGAAGGGGAGAAATTGGGGGTCATTTTTGCATCTGGCTGTCATATAGATATATGATATGTATATATAGCACTTAGTGTAGATTCACTGTAAAAGTTGAATAAATATGGCTAAGTGTTGTTACTATATACAAAAACCCATGGTTTCCTTGGGTTCTTTTGCCAGTTAAGTGAGGGCCAGAGGTTTTAAATTTCATTTGTGGTCATGAAATTCGTAAGTGTTAACTAATGATAGTCTGGCTGTTTTGATGTCAAAGCCCATGATTTTTCTACTGAATGCAAAACAAAACGCAAACTTCTCTCTCTTGTATATGTCTGAATATGTATTTTTGTATATACTGTAATAGGGCTAATATTGGGCTCCTAATCTTCTCCCTGCTCCAAAGTTGTTCCTCCAACTATCTACCCTAAGTCAATGGCAACTTCATATTTATTTAAGTCAAAAGTTGGGGTCATTTTTTTTCCTCACACTCACATATAATCTATCAGCAGATCTTGACTAGACTTTCCAATCACTTCTCTTTAACTCTGTTTATCTAAACCCTGGTCCAAGATATGAGCAGCACTCACTCGGATTATTACAGTAGCCTGCTTCAGCATATTCTCTACACAACATCTGCCCTTCCCCCCCCAAAAAAAACTATTAAAGGTTTAATCATCTCATCGCATTTCCCTACTGAAATATTTCTAATGACTTCTCATGTTATTCCCACTTAAAGCCAAAGGCTTCTCGAAGCTCCACATATAACTTTCACATTTCTGATGAATCTCTTATGTATCTCCTATGTTCTGTCCCTTCATTCATGCCAGGCTCACCTCACTTATTCGGACTCTTATTAATTTATCATACACACAGGGCCTTTTTATCTGCTTTTCTATCTTTCTGGTTTTCCCTTATCTGAAGTTTTCATTCCTTCATTGAGATCTTTACTCAAATACAAAATCTCAGTGATGCCTTTCCCAACAACCCTGTTTAAATTGCATTGTCTCCTTTCCAGAATTCTCTTCCCTTCTTTCCTATTGTATCTTTTCTTTATCTAATATACTGTCCAGCATCCAATATACTGTCTTTTTTTTTCTTTAGTCTCTTTATCATAACATAGTTACACTCTATGAGGCCAGAACTTTTATTGTTAAATTTATATAAAATTAGAGGGAAACTATTAGGAGAAAGATATACTACATGATAAAAGAAATCTACCACAAATAATCACAATCATTAAGTTTTATTCATGAAAAAATTGAGCCTATGAATAGAATATATTGAGCCAAATCATAGAACTACAAAGCAAATTTTAAATTGACACTTATGATATTAATAGTACTAAATCATAACAAATGTAAAGATTTGGAACAACATAATTTACAAGTTTGATCTGTTATTTGTAGTACCCTGTAAACTGCCCCACTCAGTGTAGAGAAGATACATGCTTTGTAAGCTCACATGAACTATTTATAAAGTTTAAGAGAACCTACCACCTGACCTAACAATGCTGCTTTGAAGGTATTTACCTGAGAAATGAAAGCATATTTCCACACAAACACCTTGTACTCAAATACTCCAAATATCCAGTATCCATCAGTAGATGATTGCATTGGCAAACCGTGGCATAGACATACAATACAATTCAGCAACGAAAAGGAACAGATTATGGCTATACTTGATCATATGACTGGATCTCAAAAGCATGCTATGCTAAATGAAAGAACGTAGATGTAAAAGACCAAATTCAGTATGATTCCATTGATACGAAATACTAGAGGAGTCACAACTACAGTGACAGGAAGTACATCACTGGTTGTCAAGAGCCGAGAGAAAATTGAAGGGTGGGAAAGGAAATTTGGATGTATGGGGAATATTATTGTGATGGTTACTCAACTATACTTGGCAAAACTGAAATGGGCCCTTAAAGTTGCTGAATCTTTATGTAAAATATACTTCATACATTTGTTTAAAAATCAACTGAAAACAAAACCAAAAATCAACCAAAAATAAAAACAAGTTTACCCAAGTAAATTGTTAATCATAGAAATATTTCATCCTTTATGCAATATCTTAAAAGAAGCTGAATAAATTCTGTGTTCACGAAGATCATGTAATGAGAAATGACATGCTGTTTTCAGATGTTGTTCCCATATCTAGAAAAGTTCCAAATGTTTTGCATTTCCCTTTCAGGGTGAAGAATCATTTTTGGCTTGAACTTCTAGTCATGTATATACCTCATCTAATAACATTCACATTACTCAGCTTCTTTCATTTGAATGTAAAACTTCCAAGTCTGACTTTGACTTTTTGGATTGCCAAAAGCAGTTAAATACTTGGTATTCTTGTTAGGAATGAAACTAATGTAACTTACCTTACTGTTACTTTAATAGACATTCCAAAAGGGAGGAGTGAAGTAAAGGAAACAAACACCCACATGGGACTCAATTTACTGCATTGCTCACAGTAGGCTTTGATTTGAGGGTGCTTCATTCTATACCAAAGGCTTTTGAGATGAACCAGTGAACACGAGGCAGTACAGGTCTATCACTTTTATTTTTTAAGGCAAATAAAACACTCTACTGTAAAGTTGGAAAAATATGGCAGAAAAAGGATCAGATAAGTGAAACATGTTATGGCCACATTTGAAAAGTTGATCTATTACCACCTACAGAAGAAATCCTAAAATTATTCCCACTGGACTTCAGTTACTGACTTCAACAAAATTAATGTACTATCTGTAGTCATGTGTAGAGTGGTTTTTTAAAAAAAAAGAGTAAAGGTAAATCAAACAGGGATTGAGCGTAGTATTAACTGTCAAAAGGAATTTAAGGACAGTTTGGATTCCTGGCATGATCGGATAAGGAACGTCATTCTATGGATTTGGGTGTGTGTGGGGCGGGGTGGGGGTGGGGGCTGGGGGAAGGAATGAAAAAAAAAGACCATCCTTAAATAGTTTTTCTTCAATGTATTACTGATCTGTTTAAATTCTACTTTTAAAATTCAGTATCTCTGAATACTGATAAATCATAAATCAAACATAAAATAGGCCCACTTTCCTTAATACTGTGGTAATTTACAGTTAAAAAGAAACAAATTAGGCAATTGCTGATGAGTTTACATTCCTCTTGTAATCACTTACTGTTGAATTCATGCTCTTCATCCCTTGCTAGAAATGTTGCAGGGAAAGAGAAGGGAGGAAATATCATAGGAGGGCAATGTTTTGAATACCTGTTAGGTCTCATGTTACCATACATAATAAGCTTCATATCCTAAAACAAACAAACAAACAAAAAAAACCCTCAAAGATGGCTATGGCTATTATCATTTTAATGATGGAGACGTGGAGGTTCTAATCATTTATATAAATGCCTGAGGCTAGTAAGCAGCAGTCAGAATTTGATAAACTATGTTGAACTCCAAAAACATTTTCTACCCATACTATATCATCTTCCATTTGAGTTAAAAGAAACAGGAACTGTATATTATTTGACTCAATCTATTGTCTGTATCTGTATATATAATCTGTAGATTGGGTGAAATGCATGAAAGCAAAATTCCTAATTTGCCTAAGAACTATAAAGTAGGAATCCATCTTTTTCTACATTTCCCATCACCCCCCAAGTTAACTGGAGTCTAATACATACTAAATATTTAACATGAAAATAAACAGATGTGAACCATAATTGTATACTTAATGAATCCATGATCATCAAAAAATATTAAACATACTCCCATAAAATTGAATTAAAAAATGCATGGACATAAAAGGCTTTTTTCAGTTACATTAAACCTAAAATCTTAATACACATGACTTCTGTGAATTAACATACTACTCCAGGGAGAAATATGAATTGAAAAAATCAAAATTGAAACTTAAGGTAAAGATTTTGTTCTTCCCATTTTATTAAAACTAATGGAAGAAACAGCAATGGAATTAAAATTTATCCTTCTAAATAAAATATAAAAGCCAAAGAATAAATGGGTTATATAACAAAGTACTCATTCAAGTAAATAGAAAAACAAAAACAAACAAAAAAATAATTGGGAAAATTGAATAAATGTGAATAAGTTCAACATCAAATTGTTACAATTTAAAACCAATATGTCCAAATTCTGCACTAATGACTTATAAATTCTAATCATTAAAGGAAAAAAAAAAAGTGCTCAGAAAGAACTCCTGTCGTGATGTAAGAGAAAGTCACCTCAACGGAAAATATTGAGCTGTGTATATCATAAGCCTCATTTGTGTTTAACTCTTTGCCTAGATCATTTGGCTTCTAGGAATTTATCTTTAATCTTGACGTTTAATCTTGAATGTAAATCTTTATGTACAAGATTCTCATCACTGTTAATGTTAGAATGGGAACATGGTTTATCGAACTGCATTATGTAGAAATAAGAGGCATGGCTACAAAGACTTATTGTGGCAATGCTTAAATAAGCAAATGAACATGATACATAATGCTATATGACTTTATATTTTAAGAGTTTTATACTACAAGGGCACCTGGGGGTCTCAGTCGGTTAAGCGTCTGCCTTTGGCTCAGATCGTGATCTCAGGATCCTGCTCAGCGGGGAGCCTGCTTCTTCCTCTGCCTGCTGCTTCCCCTGCTTGTGCTCTTTCATGTTCTCTGTCAAACAAAATCTTTAAAAAAAAGTTATATACTACAAAAGAGCTGGATTAAATATGTTAACCCTTGTGGCTTTTTTGGGCCAGGTTATGATTCTCATTTTACTTTTATACTGCATGTATTCAACATTGGACAAACTATTTTTATAATCAGAAGAAGCCTATCCAAAAGCAATTTCATAATCTCGTCTTGATTTTTTTTTTTTTTTTGGCAAGCATGTTTTTAGATTTTTCTTCTGTTAATGGGACTGAGTGGGAAACCTCAGGTATCCTTTAATCTTCCTTGCTGCTCAACCCCATCATTCAGTCAGTTGCCAGGACACTTTAATTCAAGCTCTAAATACCTTTTAAAGTCTATGCTCCCTGCTTTCTACTCCCACTGCTATTGCTTTGGTTCAGTATATTCTTGGTTTTCTGTAGGAATGTTAAAATAGCCACCCAACTGGTTTTCTTTGTTCCAGTCCAGCTCTACCTCCTGCCTTTCCTTCAGTTCCTCTTCCTAGCTGCTGCCAGGTTGGATCTTTCTACAACACAATTCTGGTCATGTAATTTTCCTGATTAAGAAAACAAAAAACCCTCATAACTTTCCATTTCTTAAAGATTGGACTTGAACTTTCAAAAAACGGGCTTCGTTTTGCTTTTACTGATTTCTTTTAACCCTAACCCCAACACACAGGCATACAGGCACATGTTCACATATGCACGTCCATTGTATACCTTACAGAGGGTCTGGTTACACTATTTCCCATTTCAAACACTCGATGAATTTTTATTTGTGTACACTTTTTTCCCCCTTAACATGTTCTATTCTAAGCCTGGCAAAAATCTTACATACTTTTCACAGCATGGTTCAAAAATCACCTTTTCCATACCACACACAAATATTAAGCACGTTTGTCAGTGCTCCTAGAGTGTTCTCTGGGCAGCTAATATTTCACACTGTCTAATAAACTGTTCTTTGCTCATCTTTACCATCAATGGCTAGCTATATGATTAGTACCAAGAAGGCAGAGGCTATATCTCATTTATTTCTGTATCTTTGCGTCCTGAACTGTATATAGCATGTAGTAGATGCTCAACAATTTTGTGAGTTAAATCTAAGTAAGTGCCATTAGGCAATACCTTGATGATATATAAAGATTTTATAAAAACTCTTCTAGTGAAGAATGTTGCCATACATCTGTTATGTGAACTGATATTTTATGCTCTTAGCCTCTCATTCATTACTTGACACACAGCAGTCTGCCTTTCAGCCCCCACAACATGACCGATGATATTCTCCCTAAGGTCTCCAATCAGACATTGCTGAATTCAATAATCCCATTTACTTTGTTTTTGGTGAATTAATTTCTATTAGTTTTATAGCCATTTTTTTTCTTACTTGAACATGTTTCAGGGTTTGAGTCTCTACAATGCTCATTTTTTTTTAAAGATTTTATTTTTATTTATTTGAGAGAGAGAGAATGAGAGACAGAGCACATGAGAGGGGGGAGGGTCAGAGGGAGAAGCAGGCTCCTCGCTGAGCAGGGAGCCCGATGCGGGACTCGATCCAGGGACTCCAGGATCATGACCTGAGCCGAAGGCAGCCGCTTAACCGACTGAGCCACCTGGCGCCCCTACAATGCTCATTTTTGAAACTTTCTTCCCCTTGGTGATTCCTACCCTTCTACAGCAGTTCCTAGCACATACTACATGCTCAGTTCACCTCTTTTGAATGAGTAAATATGAATGTTAAACTTTCTACCTCCATTCTCAAACTTATGAAGTTATATTGGTTCTCTGTACCTCAGTCTTTCTTGACAATATTTCGTAAAATCAAATTAACCCAAAGCAGTTTTATATTGCTATTGAGTTTCCCTAGAGATTGGATTCCTTAAAACTGAGGCTCTGTTGTATAATTTCCTCATTCCAACCACAATCCCTGACAGCCTAGATGTGGTGCTCCTTCTGCCTGACTAACCTGTTCTCTCTTACCTGCTCTCACCTGCTGCAGTGCCTCTGCTTTCATTTCTTCCATTACCATGGGTATGCAAACCTACACTCCATTCCTATCTCTCTCTGTATGGCTGGGCTAAGAGAGAACAAAACTTTAGAGTTCCTGTACTAACATGTTACTTATGAGCATGGAAGTGTTATAATATTTCTTAATGATAAGAAAAACTGGTTAGGAAAGTTAAAGAGGTAGTATAAACAATAAAGGAGATTAGGTTGTTGGGTGATGAATTAGCAGAGGGTGACAGAAACATCTCTCTCTCATATGAATCAAGAATGATTAAAAGAATAGCAATTTATAACTTAATTTTTATGTTGAAGAAAAATGAATTAAACATTCATACTGAAAAGAGATCATATGTTCTGATATTACTAAGTAGGAAATGACAACTTTAAAAGTTTGTAAAAACAATAAATGAGACCTAGAAACAGGGAGAAATCTCCAACATTTCTTAGAAAATATTAGACAAATACAAAAACCAGAATGGAGATTAAAAAAATCAACCACCACCAAGGCTGGAACTTTTCAAAGAGGAGTACAGATGACCGTTTGATTCTCTGGAGGACTACAAGATGAGCTATTTTATTTTATTTTTCTTTTAAAGATTTTTATTTTATTTATTTGACAGAGAGAGAGATAGCGAGAGCAGGAACACAAGCAGGGGGAGTGGGAGAGGGAGAAGCAGGCCTCCTGCCGAGCAGGGAGCCCGATGCGGGACTCGATCCCAGGACCCTGGGATCATGACCTGAACCGAAGGCAGACGCTTAACGACTGAGCCACCCAGGCGCCCCAAGATGAGCTATTTTAAATGCTCAGTCTAACTCAGATGCTAGTTAGATACCTTTCCTCCAAGTGTCACATTAAATCCCCTTGAATCCTGTTGTGTGTTAATTGGTGCCTGGAGAACTTTCCGTCATGCTGCAGAACAGAGTGGGGAGGGCAATGAAGAATATTTTGAGCATCTTAAAGTTCTAAATCTCTGCCTCTATAAAATTGCATCAGTGAGGACATCATCACATTCCTCCAATGTGTACCCATTCTGCTGCTGATGGTTCCAGATGAGACCCAAATCTTCCCTCTGATTTCCCTTGGAAAGTATCAGTCATCTCAGGCACACATGCATGTTCATGTATGAATAGAATTTTCATGAGGTTAGAGCACCTGCAGACCTATCCATTAGTATATTGCTGGACTTCTTTTCTTCCTGTTAATACACCCTTCACATATTTTCTTCACAATTTTTGGAACCTGATCTTTTTGATGATTTCTCAAACTCTACAGTCTTCATTTCACATAGCAATTTAACTTTCCATTCCTACATATTATGGTTGCTTACCATTGTGTATCCCTGAACTCATCAATGTTCTGTACTGTTAGTGAATCAGTGACTACAGGACCAAAATAAAAAAATCTGAAATGTTTACTTTTCCGTTACTCACAAATATGCTAGAGGGAAAATGAATAAACAGATTTTTTTTATCATAAAACCTATTATAGCATCCCCCTTAGATGGCAAAAGTAGCTATTTTAAACTTTTTAGTTTTCTCTTCTAGAAGTCCTCGTATTTGACAAAGATGCATTCCTACTAGTAATTATGGCTAGAGAAGTCATCAAGTGCTTCCTTTGGGCCAGCAACTGCTAAGTGCACTATTTCCATAATTATAACTAATGGACATGTACAAAAGTGGAAATGGAGAATTAAAGATGTTAAGTTTCACCTAGATTTTCACTTCATTTCACCTAGATATTTACTATTCTAGTCATGATCCAAACCCATGTAATCTGATCCTCCAGTATTTATTACCATCACACGTATCACTCTTGCTGGTTGAGAAGAAATGTGGGGATGATCACTTGAAATCAGTAATCACAACGGATTTTAAAACTCTTGATGTTCCCAGTATTGTTCTTTTAGCCATGTTCCCTGTACAGTGAGCTTGTAATCGCTGAAATCCTAGGTTTGCAGGCATCTCCCATTCAGTAAGGATGAAGTTTAATTCTGTCTCTGCTCAGTCTGGTAAAATACGAAAGTGGAATTTAACCCACTTTCTTCCTTTCTTAAAATATCACTATGGATCCCTGTTCTCTGTACTGTCTCTCATGGTATTACTGTGCCTTCAGTTCTTCAGTGCCGTCTGTAAATTACCGGTTTTAAGGGGAGGAAGATCTAGGATTTAGAACAATGTTGTAAGACAAGGAAATTAAAGGTAAGCTGTCAGAATTGTAGAACCAAGAAAAGGTGTATAAGACATTGAGCCATAGGTAAACCAATACTTTATATTGTGATGTGTTTGAGCCCCAAATGCTCAAGATTTGTGATCCTTAACTTACTCTGGCCCTTATGTGTTTACTTTTTCCTCCATTAATATTAAATTCTCTTGTTAAGTCTCAGACCAGGAACACTTAAAGTTCTTGCTAACAACAACAAAAAACAAGCTTGCTAAACAGGCAAGTATTGGCTAAGTGGCACTGTCTTTTTTTTTCTTTTTTTCCGTCACTGCAGGTTTATATTGTACTCCCTTTGAAAGCAGCATTCAACTATTTTTGACCCTGTGGTTCATTAATATACAGAAATCAACATTGATCTGAACAAATTTTTTCTCTTACTGTTACCCAGACTTATCTAATCAATTTGAAAATTTTCATGCTGTTGTCTACATTAAGAATTTTATCTGATTTTTATACTAATGTGTTTAAAAATTATTAGGTAAAGCCGTAGTTCATTTATATTATGTTCTTACTGATTTTCATTTTTAACAATAATTTACATATCTGGGTAGACTAAAGGAAGGTGAGAATTCTAGGCATAAGAATGACACCCCAGGTCAGATTTACCATTTTCTAGCTGTGTGTCTGTGGGCAAGCCACTTCATGAGTCAGTCATTTTACATTTCTAAAATGGGCTTAATTATGCCTCCCTCAAAAGTTTGTTCTGACCAATGAGACAAAAGAAGTGAAAGTGCTTTTTTATAAATAGCTAAGTGCCTGGTAAATGTTACATAATTATTTAAAAATGTTTTATGTTTATAGAATGTAATACATATTTTATGTTTTATGTATATTTTAAAATATGAATGTGTAAGTTCTATGCAAGTGTAAGGTGTAGATCACTCTGAAGCATATATGTCCAATGCTTAACATTAGTGCTTAAATTGATATATAGTTAAAAAGACTTTAAGTCCATAATTTCATTCTTGCAATAATTGTTTGAGTTGAATTAATGTTGTTGCTCCCATTATGTGACAAAATAACATAACTTACTATCATAGATACTCAATTTGAAACTTAGATGTGGCTGATATAGTTAATTTGGAGACATTACTTACTGAGAAGAAGACAAGGTAATTTATTACTATATTCAATATGATTATTATTGAGTTGGAAGCTTTTAGGATATCCAAAAGGTAGTGATACTGAAATATTTAAAAATCTATCCCATCTAGTGGCTTGTGATTCAAGGTTCTTAGATACTTAAAGCTTGATCTGTATGTCCGAGAGGCTGACTTTCTTTCAGGAACTTTGAACATCATAACCATTCTGACTCTATATCCATCCTACCTGCCACCTGCTTCAACTTCCACTATTTCTCTTGATTGCTGGGCATCTAATTTTATCTCATAAGGTTTTGTTTTTGTTTTGTTTCTGATTTTTTTTTTAAGTAGGCTCCATGCCTTTATTACCACAGTTTTGTTGTATATCTTGAAACCTGGGATTGTGATACCTCCAGTTTTGTTCTTCTTTTTCAAGATTGCTTTGGTTATTCGGGGTGTTCTGTAATTCTATACAGATTTTAGGATTTTTTTTTGTTCTGGTTCTGTGAAAAATGCTGTTGGTATTTTGATAGAGATTGCAGTAAATCTATAGATTGCTTTGGATAGTATGGACATTTTAACAATATTCGTCAACCAATCCATGAGCATAGAATATCTTTCCATTTGCTTGTGTCATCCTCAATTTTTTTCATCAATGTTTTATAGTTTTCACAATATAGGTCTTTCACCTCCTAAGTTTATTCCTAGGTATTTTATAATTTTTTGGTGCAATTGTTAATGGGATTGCTTTCTTAATTTTTTGCTGCTTCATTATTAGTGTTTAAAAGGCAGTGGATTTCTGTACATTGACTTTGTATCATGGGACCTTAATGAATTCATGTATCGGTTGTTAACAGTTTTTTGGTGGAGTGTTTAGAGTTTTCTATGTATAGTATCATCTGCGAATAGTGAAAGTTTTATTTCTCCCTTACCAATTTGGATGCCTTTTATTCCCTACTGTGTCTGATTGCTGTGGTTAGGACTTCCAGTAGTATGTTGAATAAAAGTGGTAAGAGTGGATATCCTTCTCTTGTTCCTGATCTTAGGGGTGAAGCTCTCCATTTCTCATCATTGAGTATGATGTTAGCTGTGGGTTTTTCATAAAGGACTTCATTATGTTAAGGTATGTTCCCTCTAAAACTAGTTTGTTGAGGATTTTTATCATGGATGGTGGTTGTACTTTGTCAAATGCTTGTTCTGCAACTATTGAAAAGATCACATGGTTCTTATCCTTTCTCTTGTTGATATATCACACTGATTTGTGAATATTGAACCACCCTTGAGTCCTGGGAATAAATCCCACATGATTGTGGTGAATGATTTTTTTAATGTATTGTTGGATGTGGTTTGCTAATATTTTGTTAAGGATTTTGCATCTGTGTTGATCAGAGATCTTGCTTTGTAGGTTTTTTTTTTTTTTTGTGGTGTCTTTATCTGGTTTTTGTATTAGGGTAATGCTGGCTTCCTAGAATGAATTTGGAAGTTTTCCTTCCTCTTCTATTTTGGGGAATAGTTTGAGGAGAATAGGTATTAAATCTTCTTTAAATGTTTGGTGGAAATTATCTGTGAAGCCATCTGCTCCTGTACTTTTGTTTCTTGGGAGGTTTGTTGTTTTCTTTCTTTCCTTTTTTAATTACCAATTCAATTTCTTCATTGATAATTGGTCTATACAAATTTTCTGTGTCTTCCTGATTGAGTTTTGGAAGGTTATGTTTCTAGGAATTTATCCATTTCTTCTAGGTTGCCCAATTTGTTGCCACATAGTTTTTCATAATATTCTCTTATAATCCTTTGTATTTCTGTTGTCAGTGGTTATTTCCCTTCTTTCATTTCTGATTTTGTTTGAGCCCCCTCCCCCTGTCTCTCTCTCAAGGCTAAAGGTTTATCAATTTTGATCTTTTGAAAGAACCAGCTCCTGGTTTCATTGATCTGTTCTATAGTTTTTTTTTTTACTTTCTATTTTATTTCTGTTCTAATCTTTATTATTTCCTTCCTTCTACTGGTTTTGGGTTTTGTTCTTTTCCTAGTTCCTTCAGGTGTAAAGTTACGTTGTTTGAGATTTTTCTTCCAGAGAGGTTTCTTGTACTCTTCACCCAGTATCCAGCAGTGCTTACAGCTTACATTAATATGTTACAGTATCTACACTAGCAAAACTGTTGTAATGTATATAGTGTATTTATAGATGCCATTTTATCACGTTTTGATAAATAGAACCACTGCAATCAAGATACAGAACTATTTCATTACCACAAAGATAGGTGTCAAGACTTACTAGTTCAAGTAAAGTATAGAAATGTACTTCTTTGATTTTCTGCACTCTCCCCTTTTCATAATATTGAAGAGATAGACTTTCCCACGTTGTATATCTTGGCTCTGTTGTCGTAATGTAATTGATTATGTAAGCATGGCTTTATTTCTGGGCGCACTATTCCATTACATTGATCTATGTGTCTGTTTTTAAGTGAATACTGTACTGTTTGATTCCTATAGTTTTGTAATTTATTTTGAAATCAGGGATCATGAAACCTCTGGCTTTGTTCTTTTTCAAGATTGCTTTGGTTTATTTAGGGTCTTTTGTAGTTCTATAAGAATTTTAGAAAATGCCATTGGAATTTTGATAGTGATTGCATTGAATCTGTAGATTGTTTTGGATACTGTGGACTTAAAAGTATTTCTCTAATCTTTGAACACAGCATATCTTTTCAATTATTTGTGTTGTCTTCAATTTCTTTAATGTCTTAAAGATTTCAGTTTACAGGCCTTTCTTTTGTTAAATTTATTCCTAGGTATTTTATTCTTACTGATGCAATTGTAAATGGGATAGTTTCCTTAATAACTCTGATAGTATATTGCTATATAGAAATGCAACAGATTTTTATATATTGAATTTTGTATCCTGCAATTTCACTGAAAAAAAATTTAGTTGTAACACTCTCTTTCTGTGTGGAGTCTTAGAGTTTTTCTGTATATAATATCATGCCATCTGCAAATAGTGATAGTTTTACTACCTCCTTTACAATTTGGATGATTTTAATTAGTATTTCTTGCCTGATTGCTCTGACTAGGACTTCCTATACTAAATTGAATAAAAGTGGCACAAGTGGGCATCCTTGTCTGGTTCCTGATCCTAGCAGAAAAGTTTTCAGCTTTCACTGAGAATAATGTCAATGGTGGGCTTGTTATATATGGTCTTTGTATATTGAGGTATGCTCATTTCCTCTATGCCCATTTTGAAAGTTTTATCATAAATGTTGAAGAGAAAAATCTTTATTTCAATGTCCTCTTCTAAGGATATTTCCCTAGGTGGCACCTGGATGGCTCAGTCAGTTAAGTGTCTGCCTTCAGCTGAGGTCAGGATCCCAGGGTCTTGGGATTGAGTCCCATATCTGGCTTCCTGCTCATCGGGGAGTCTGCTTTTCCCTCTCCCCCTCCCCTTGCTTGTGCTCTTTCTCTCTCTCATAAAAATAAATAAATAAAATCTTTTTTAAAAAAGGATATTTCCCTGGGTATATAATAATAAGTTGGAAGTTTTTCTTTTTTCTTTCTTTTTCTTTTTTCTTTTTTTAAAGATTTTATTTATTTATTTGACAGAGAAAGACACAGCGAGAGAGGGAATAGAAGCAGGGGGAGTCGGAGAGGGAGAAGCAGGCCTCCCGCCTAGCAGGGAGCCCGATGCAGGGCTCAATCCCAGGACCTGGAATCATGACCCGAGCCGAAGGCAGACACTCAAGGACCAAGCCACCCAGGTGCCCCTGAAGTTTTTCTTTTTTAACATTTAAAAAAATTCACTTACTTTCTCTTTGCTTCTATGATTTTGAGGAGTCCACTAAAATTTTTTAAGAGACAAATATTAATATTTAACACTTCATTATGTTTGTATCAGGGCAAAGGAAAATTAAGGCTATATGTACTAACCAGAATAAAAAACTTTATACAACAATTTATGAACATCCATAGGAGATGTACAAAAGTATCTTGCATCCTTATACAGCACACAACCCTGCATCAAAATGTGAAGCACTGAATTAGAATTCTAGAAGCAAGGTAACTTGTTACAATAAAATTTAAGTTTTATTGTAATTTTATAATTCCATGTGGGCAAAATTAGAATATTTGAGTAATATAATCAAGCATAATTTAAGAGATTTATAAAGAATGTTATCTTAAAATTTTTTTTCCATATTCTTGGAATGCTGTACACACACTAAAATTATATACTCGGCCACAAAAAATTATATACACCATATATAGTAAAGTATGTTTATCCTACTCTGGCTTTTTTCAAGAATTTCTTTGTCTTTGGTTTTCTATAGTTACAGGAATATGCCACAGTGTTGTTGGGTTTTGTTTGCTTGTTTTGGTACTTTGTGTACTTTCTAGTTCTTTTTTTTTTTTAAAGATTTTATTTATTTATTTGACAGAGAGAGACACAGCGAGAGAGGGAACACAAGCAGGGGGAGGGGGAGAGGGAGAAGCAGGCTTCCCGCAGAGCAGGGAGCCCGATGCAGGGCTCGATTCCAGGACCCTGAGATCATGACCTGAGCTGAAGGCAGACGCTTAACGACTGAGCCACCCAGGCGCCCTGTACTTTCTAGTTCTATGGTTTTGTGACAATTGTGGAAAAATCTAGGCCAGTATTCAAATATTCCTGATCCTTCTATCTTTTCCTTCTGGTATTCCAATTGTATATTACAACTTGAAATTATCCCACAGTTCTTGAATCTTCTGCACTTCAGTTTGGGTAGTTTCTATTGTTTACATTCAGGGTCACTGACACTTTCCTTGCCTATATCTAGTCTACTGATGTCGTTAAAGAATTCCTAATTTGTTGGATTTTTTTGTTTTTAATATTTCCTTTTAGGGGCGCCTGGGTGGCTCAGTCGGTTAAGCGGCTGCCTTCAGCTCAGGTCATGATCCCAGACTCCTGGGATGGAGCCCTGCATCGGGTTCCCTACTCAGCGAGGAGCCTGCTTCTCCCTCTCCCTCTGCCGGCCACTCTGTTTGCTTGTGCCCTCTCTCTGTCAAATAAATAAATAAGATATTTAAAAACTCTCCTTTTAATTCATTCTTTTTTATATCGCTGCTCATATTACTCATCTGTTATTGCCTATAGTCTATTTTTTTTTCCATTAGAACCCTTAATATATTAATGTTATTTTAAATTCTCAGATAATTCTAATACATGTCCTGCCTGAGTCTGGTTCTGATGATTGTTTTGTCCCTTAGGCTGTGGTTTTCTTTACATTTTAGACTGCCTTGTAAATTTTTAACTGAAAGACGAGTTGTATTGCAAAATAACTGAGGTAAACAGGCTTTTAGCATTAGGATTTATGGCGATCTAGTTAGGAATTGAGCTGTGTTTACTATCTGCTTTAGCTACAGGTGCCGGTGGCTTCAGATTTTTCTAGTGTCCCTGCATTTTATACATTTTTTTAATCCCTCCTGATTTTTGTCTTACCTAAATACTTCTCAGATTCTGTATCTCTTATCTAATCCAGCTATAATCCCCTGTTACTATATCTGAGCCCTATTATTTGTTAGTATGGTGGTAAGGTGCAGGCAAGGTGCATGTTCAGTAATCTCCAGTTGAATATTATTGCTTCAGGGAGATTGTGTCTTGAGGCTATATGACATTTGCAAGTATTTTTCTAGTGGTATAGCTCTTCCTCTGGGTCCTTACTCCATTCCCTGTCCACAGTTTCCCAGTCTATTTCTTCGAAGCTCTGTTGTCCATTAACTATTATACTCTAAGGTGATACAAAAAGGCTAGAAGGCACTGGACTCAGAGGGATTACCCTCTGAGGGTAATTAAGGTTTACCTCAATTAAGATTAATGTAAGGTAATCCCTTACATTAGCTGAGAGAAGGCTCTGGCAAAGTATTACCCTGTGAAGTAGGCATTTGCTATGGAGAACTCTCCAGGTGTATTTCACAGTGAATATTTTTTTCTGTGCCCAGGCCATCAGGGAATCGGTATGAAATCTTTTCTAGAACATGCTGGCTTTCCTGATTTTAAGGAGCATGGATATGTGGGAGCTCCCTAAGACTCTAGGTCCATGAGTTGCTCCTTCTCCATTTCCAGCAACTTTTCAAAATTACTATTTCAATGTTTCTTACAGTTTATGGTTTCAGCTTCTCTAAGCAGATATAAGCTGTGATTGTCTGGATGCATTTGTCTCTCGATTGTTTGTGTGTGCAGGTTTTCATGGCTCATACTGGGTCAGCTGATCTCTTCTTTTAAAGACGTCTTATATAAGTTAATGTCTTCACAAATAAGGGAATGATTTGGCTCCAGATTCTGTCAGTCTATAGCTAAGCTGTGCTGTCTTCTACAGAAGATGGGAAAGAAAATGAGAAAAGCAATCAATAGGAAATTGCTCTCTTCTGTAAATTGTGGGATAAAATATTATCTGTATAAACCTCAGTAAAATATATTCCTTTGAGATGATATTTGAAATCTTTGAAAAAGCAAATTTAATACTCCCCATTAAAATATGCTGGATTTTAAGTCTTTTCTACATTCCTTATATCCCTCATGGTGAAAATATAATATGGTAAGAACATCTGGGTCCATGGTTTTGAAGAAGAAAATTTTGAGGCCAGCTTGAGGAGATAACATGTTTTTCCCTAATTGCTGAATTGCTTTTTTCTTTATATCCTGGGATATATTTAAATGTAGACCATTTTCATATATATTTTTTAGAACTTCGTCTTTGTGATTTAAAGATTCTTGATTTATAAGACTATGTTTCATATGGAAAATTTTCTTAAATGTGATCTACTCCCCCATCCAATATACTAGAAGCCCCTATGAACAATACAGTGTACTCAATTAAATTTTTGGCAGTGTTAAATTTATTTCCTTTACAGTAATATTTGCACTGAAAGTTGGTTGATTTTCATTTTTACTTACTATGCTTTGTGTTTTTGCCATCTTACCCATTTCTCATTATCGCTTCTTGCTTATCTTTATAGATGTTGTGTTCTCTTACATATTCTTAAAAACATCAATAAGATTTCTTCCAAATAGTTGATACACTGCTTTCATAAAATCATTTTCAGGGATTTGACATCCTTCTGGTGTTAAGGACAAGTTTATAATCATCTTAAACTCTAGTAGTTTTTCAGAAGTCTCATGTCATGTATTAAGAGATAAAATACATATTTTTATAAGTGTATATGTAAATTAGCTCTAGAAGAATACATAAACTGGAAATACTTATTCAGAAAAGGGGAATGGAGGCTAAACAATATGATTAATCATAAAGGTTTACTTTTCTAATAAACACTTATAATTAAGTTTAATGTGAAGAATAACCATAGTTATTTATGATGATTTTAAAGGAAAGTACACTTGTCATTGTCATAACAGCAAGAAATGTCTGGTAAACTTGCCAATGGACACCTATTGATGTTTCTGAAAGCGGGAAAGAGCACTATGAGAGCAGAAAGAAAATTGCAGTGATTGAGGGTTAACTAGAAAATGAAGAAACATAAAACCAAAGAAGGGATTAAATTCCAAGAAGCTTTACGGTGACATAACAAGCAAGAGAGCTGTAGCTAGAAAAGGAAATGGAGTTAGTGGAGTGTTTATCTTTTGTTTTTGTTTTAGCAAATTGAAACTTAAGGTTACTTGCTTGTAGGGTGGTAAGTTCCAGAAGAGGGGCTTTTCATCAGTAGAGCCAATTAGATGGGGGAGGTCATGAGACTGAATGCAGCAAAAGGTAAAAACAAAACAAAACAAAATTAGGAAAGAAAAGGAGGACTGACTGAACTCATGCTGGATGGAAGAAGAAAGGATAACTTGTCTATTGATTATCAATTGAGTAGCTGAAAGGCGAGAGTTCTTAAGATTATTAGCTAAAAATGGAAGGAATGATGTTACAGGCAGTGGGAACAGGATAGAAGAGACTTTAATAAATTGAGAAGCATGGTACAGAACATTTATATAGAGAAAGCCCTCGTGCATGTGTGTGTGTGTGTGTGTGTGCGCGCGCGTGCATAAAAACAGGAAGCTAAAAGGAAGAATGTATATAACTTACAGTCTATTCTTTGGATGAACACTTAGTCCAGCTGTTCCAGGCACACGATTAGCAACTGAATATACAGTGTTGGACGAGAAGGACTTTGATCCCCCCACTCAGTTTTCAGTTGAAATGAAGATAATGAGTCTTTGGTATTGGAAGTCTATTTCTTCTATATTTGCTATATTTTCTCAACTTTCCTCACAGAACATGTGTATGTTCCTAATTAGAAAAAGACACAAAGACATAAAAAAGATAAAAATTAAGATTAAAAAAGACTGGTGACAATAAAATATTTTCCAAATAGTAACTTGCAATAACATAGAAAATTGAGGTGAAAATATTTTCTAAGTTTTAGATATTCCTTTGAAAGCTCAAGATGTCCATATGCCTCTCATAATCTTTATAAACATGAGCTATACCTAATGTAACTTTTAAAAATACTATTTTAGCAATGGCGTATTTTAAAGACGAATTCACTGATTTCTATGAAGACGTATAAACTGTAGTTTGAATTTTTGGAAAACTAACTTTATTTAATATGTAAGGGGTTTGCAAAATGGAACAAGAAGGAATTTAGTCAAGATTTAGCATGTTGGATTGCATGCATGTTTATTGATATACTCATCTTGTTTTTCCATATCTTTTAGGTTTTATCTGGAAAAAGAATAGTTTATAAAACTGAATTATTGACAACTTCATTTAAATAGAGTAAATTTCCTTCTGTCGTAACTACATACCTATCTATTCTGGAAATGATTTTATTAAGAATTCAAGCAACAAAAGGATTACATGGAAAAATATGTATATAAGCATAACCTCTGCTGGTCTTTCTCCAGGCAAAAATAAACTCCTAGCAATCAACACGATGACAGTCATCTTACCTAAATTATATTTTGCATAAAGAATTCCTTATCTTACAACTCAGATCCCAGATGTAAGTGTATTAACTCAGCATGGTAAAAGAAAATAATCCAAGAAAATTGAGAACTCCAATAATGAAAGATTTTTGGAATAACCACAGAAGATACCACCTCAGAATGTCTGTGTTCTTAGTGTTGGCTCTTGAGTTGCCAGTTAATAACAAGCATAATCCAGTCATCTCTAGAAACAATGTAATGTTGCTTTAGTTTACTCACTCATAACATAACACCTTAACCATGATTACAGATTTTTATATAAAAGATACAGTGAAATGAAACTACAAAATATATTTTAAACAAATTGGTTAAGCAGTGTGCTAATGAACTAATTTGTTATAAGCCAAGTAAATGTGTTATGCTCTATGTCAATAAATCATGTCTCTTGCTCTAGATAAAACCTTGGATCTAAATGTGTCATTTATCATAATAGGAGTCAAAAGATAGAGGTAATTGGGTAGGTTCAAATTTTATTATTACAAAGTAAATGTTAACTTGAATACAGTTCACATGCGTCAAATCACTGCACAAAAAAATGCAATGCTTAAAAGAAGTTGAAAGAAAATTCATCTTGCTATTACTAATTTTCATTTGATGTTGGAGAGGCAATCTCTAACAATCTAAAATAGAATATATCATCTTCTAGCCCTGTGACCGATTTTTCTTAGTACTTATGCATACCTGATGAGTTACAGATCTATTTTCTCGCCGCCTCACTAGGATGAAACCTCTTCGGGAGCAGACCTTTCTTCTCTGTTAACTGTTGTGTTTTCCTGGTCTTCAGTGTCTGACAGAGTTGTTGCCCAATAAGTATTTTTTGAATTAATTCATCCTCTTGGGGCACCTAGGTGGCTCAGTCGGTTAAGTATCTGCGTTAGGCTCAGGTCATGATCCCAGGGTCCTGGGATCGAGCCCCACACTGGGGTCCCTTCTCATCAAGGAGCCTGCTTCTGCCCCCCACCTCGTGTGTGCACATGCATTCTCTTTCTTGGTCTCAAATAAATAAAATATTTTTTAAATAAAAATAATTCATTCTCAACTATAAATACAAAAGAACTAAAAAATTGCTGTTGTAAAATTTAAGGATATATACACACTTTAAGAAATATTCCAATATATACACTTGGAGTTTGGAGAGGCCTAACTAAACAGTCAGCCCACTGAAAACTATACAAGACTAATAAATATCACAAGACCAATATGTCATGTAGACCATTTTGATAAAGCAGAATCTTAAGTTAATATTTCACATCCATATATTTTCACCAGCATTCTCTATTCTACTACAATGAAGAATGCATGAACATAGGCATGGTCTATTAGGATTTTTTTTTTTATCCCCACACATTAGTGTGCTGTGGATATTATCTGGTATAACATACAAATTATTTAAGCACATGTTGCTTTCCCTAGTTCATAATGTGAATGGAGTCCTAAGATCTAGCTGTGAAGTTTTATTCACCAAAGTGTCTTGAACTAAGTCCTGTCATTGCAGCCGTAGCTGCTGCTTGAGCAGAGTCCCATTCTGAGACTCCGTGCACAGACTGGCCTTTCCAAAACCTTTGTCATCAAATTCCAGAGTTCAAAATGTGTGTGTTGGACTTCTCCCAAATATAACTTTATATTTGGGAAAATTTACAGCTTGAGCTAAATGTACCTTGTCTTTCAGAACTTAAGAGATTTGAGCCAGAATTTCACATGTTTTCATAAGTAAAAATTTCCCTCACTATCTGAAAGTATGGTGCTCCTATGGAACGTCTCATAAGCTGAAATGGAGTAAAGAAAAGAGTGTTTCCCACGTTCTGAAAGTTTGCATTAAGCCACTTAGCACATGAAAGACCTACATTAGTACTTGATTTCACTAATAAATCTGAAGAGAATTTTTGCTTGTAGAAGAAATGGAGATCTCTGGTAAAAAAGCAAAGTGGTATAATGTGAACTTCTAGAAAGTGGGGGAATATCTGTAACTCTGTGGGCATTTCTCAGAACTTAGTAATATTGGTAAACATACTCCCTGTGACAAGACAAAGCATAAAGGACTTAAAAACCAAAAGAAAGTTCTGTACTTTAATTTCTTGAGTAAAATATTTCCAGTCTGAACTAAACTGTTTAGATTATAAGCAAAAGAATTCTCAAGGTAATTTGTGATTGTTTTCATTCAGGAATAATTATTTAAAAATTCTACTTGCATTAATTTTAAAATAGCTTGTACTTGAATGGAAGTGGAGTAAAGACTATCCTATATTCATACTTTCAAATGTGGTTGATCAATTATCACTTAACTTCCCTCACTCCTGAATTACTTCAGGTTGAAAAGGGAAAGACTTCCTGGAAAGGGACATAGACAAAATTATGAAAATGGCATTTCTATTTTTAGAGATCTCACTTGGGCCAAAATTCAAAGTCAGTTTTAAAAAAGAAAAATATATTTCAGAGGTAGAGGAAAGTAATGCAATACTCAGATCCCAGAAATGATGAGAAATCACAATTCCATCCATTATGCTATTGCTTATTCTGGAAAATTCTGCTACTATCTGGTAGTGTAGCATATGGAATTTTAAAAGGTCTAGAGATGAAAGGAGAAAAAGCCCAGGTCCCAAGAAATAAAGTTGGATCAAACACCCCACTTTAAAAAAAGTAAGTTGAAAAGGCAAGAATACCAGTGAGTGAACTGGAAACAGACCACTTCTTTTGGTTTCAGATAAAAGGGAAATTGGCAACCATAGGTCAATTCTTCATATTTGAGGGTTTTTTATTTTAATTATTTTTAGATTAGATAGAAGAGAGAGAATATGATATTTGTCTTTCTGGCTTACTTTACTAGGCATAATGCCCTTGCAGTCCATCTAAGTTGTCTCAAATGGCACCATGCCATTCTTTTATGTATGAACAATAGCCCATTGTGTACACACTCCAAAATTTCTTTATCCATTCATCCATTGATGGATATTTAGGTTGTTTCCGTATCTTGGCTATTGTAAATAATGCTGCAGTGATGATGGAGGTGCATATAGCTTTTTGAGTTAGTGTTGTGCTTCTGATAAACACACAGAAGTAGAGTTTTTGGATTGTATGGAAGTTCTGTTTTTAATTTTTTGAGTAACCTTGATAGTGTTTTCTATAGTGGTTGCACCAATTTACATTCTAACCAACAATGCATGAGGGATCCCTTTTCTCAACATCTTTGTCAAAACTTACTTTTGATAAATATCACCTCATACCTCTCAGAATAGCTATTCATTGTGGTTTTGATTTTCATTTTCCTGATTAGGCATGTAGAGCATCTTTTCCTATGCCTGTTGGCCAACTATATGCTATCTTGGGAAAAATGTTCAATTCCTCTGCCCACTTTTTGGATTTTGTTACTGAGCTGGAGTTCTTCATAAATTTTAGATATTAACCCTTTGTTGGATATAGGATTTGCAAATACCTTCTCATTCAGGGGACTGCCATTTCATTTTTGTTCCCTGAGGGGCAACTTCATTGGTCACTAAACATGTGGCAAACCCGAAGCCCACCTCTCAGGCTAAAGCTCCAGGACAAGCAAAGAGGCCTCCTTCACAGAAAGACTGGCAGGCAAGTTAGCCTCTGTCTGCTATCAGTGCAGTGCCCTGGGGGTGGTAGCCTGCCAAGAACTCTCCAACTGTTACAGGCCCCTGGGTCCCAGGGACGCAAGCCCCCACTCTACCTGAGCCAGGTGATTGAGGGGCATTCCCTCGACAGCAGCTGCAAAAACCAGGTCATCAGATGTAATAACCAAGGCATCAGACGCCTGGAAATCTCCCGTCTGGGAGACAGTGATACCCTAGAGTACAGTGGAGGGTGAGCACGAAAGAAAGAGTCCGCCCTCCCAGTTCTCTGGATAAGATTATAGTCGGCCCCTAGATAATGTCTATTTAATCAGCAGTCTTCCCTTCAGGCCACAATCATAATGGTTAGCTAATAGGCCCCTTTCACAGAAAGACTGAGCTTGGGTTTGTTGTGGCTGCCTAAGGATGCTCTCTGTTGGTTGCAGTCCTGTGGGGCCCACGAGCATAAGCCCATTGACCACCAGAACCAGGCAATGTAGAGGTGTTCCCTGGCAGTACTCACAAAAATCAGGACCCTGCACAAAGGTAGGAGTTCTTTTCTGGGTGACACCAGTTACTACAGTCCACTGGTTCAGAAATACAAAATCCCTTGGCCTCTGGAGCCAGGTGATCAAGAAGCATCCCGTAAGTGGTAGCCATTAAAAAATCAGCACACCAGATGTGTGTAAAAGCTTCCTTCTGGAAGATACTGGTCCTCTGGAGCACAGCAAAGGAAGAGTGTGAAGATGGTACCTGCCAGTCTCCATCCCCAGAGAATATTACAGCAGGCTACTAGCTTTGTGTCTTAAATTAGTTGCTTGCCTCTTAGGCCGAGGCTTTAATATAAGCAGGTGAATTTCCTTCCCTTTAAGTCTGGCCACAAGCAGCTGCCTCTGAGCTGGGCTCTAGGGGCCGGGGGGGGGGGGGGTGAGTTTGAATGTGTGAGCCCTTTAAGAGCAGTTTCTCTTGATGTCACAGTCTTGTGGGTCTTGCAACATGGGTCCTGTTGGTTTTCAGAGTTACATGTGTTTAGGGCTTGTCTCAAGTGTATGTCTTAAACGTTCAGATGACTGGCGTGGTTTGAACCCTAGGCTCCTCGGGGAGATGTTCCTAGTTTTGAGTTCCCGCTAGGTTATGGGTCTTTGCAGCAGGAGTGGGGTTTATGGTGAGATTCTGTCTCCATTTGCCCAATGTGTAGTTGTCACTTAGCCTTTGCATTTTTTTTTTTTAAAAGGAGTTTTTCCATATGTAACTATAGGCTCAGTAGGTCTGTGGGTGGAGGTCTGTTCAGGATCTTCCTATATCACCATTTTGAACCAGAATCTTCTGGAATTTATATTTTGTCCTGAACAGTGCACTGCCAAAAATTTAAAGTGGCTTTAATTACCAAACAGAAGCAAATCTTCAATGGAGTTATTTCACATTCAGGCTTTAAAGAACCCCACAGATAAAAGTTTAAGGAAGATAGCTCACAATAAAATCAAAGACAAAAATCACATGGGAAAACCAACCACCATGACTGAGTCCAGAGAAATAACCAACTGCATAATCATGCACAAAAAAATCGCAGGTCCATTATCACGTCCATAGTATAGAATTCACCTATAAATGCATTTCATATTTTTTTAAAGATTTTATTTATTTATTTGACAGAGAAAGAGAGCGAGAGAGGGAACACAAGCAGGGGGAGTGGCAGAGGGAGAAGCAGGCTTCCCGCAGAGCAGGGAGCCTGATGCGGGACTCGATTTCAGGACCCCGGGATCATGACCTGAGCTGAAGGCAGACGCTTAACAACTGAGCCACCCAGGCGCCCCTGCATTTCATATTTTAATAAAATAGCTTAAACATGAAATAAGTAGCAACTCATAAATAGCCAAACATTTGAAAAAGAAACAATTTCTACAACTAAAGTACAATTAGAAAATAATCCAAACAGATTATGATAGCCGGTCAAGCTTAAGGTAAAGAGAAGACTTTAAAAACAGCCTACAAAGGATAAAAACTAGACTAACATTTAATTTTTCAATGGCAGTAATAGAAACAGGAAGTCCTATCCACCATTCAACTATAAGAAAAAAAAATACTTGCTGAAACTATGTATTGAGAAAACTATTTTAATATTGTAGTGGAAACTGTGTTTAGGTTAACCAAATTCTCAATATAGGCTCTTCTAAATGTAAGAAAAGATATTGAGTGTGGAATTTAAGAAACAAATGAGCAAAAGGGGAAAAAATGGGCAAACCAAGAAACAGATTCTTTTTTTTTTTAAGATTTTATTTATTTATTTGAGAGAGAGAGAATGAGAGAGAACACATGAGAGGGGGGGAGGGTCAGAGGGAGAAGCAGACTCCCTGCCGAGCAGGGAGCCCAATGTGGGACTCGATCCAGGGGCTCCAGGATCATGACCTGAGCTGAAGGCAGTCGCTTAACCAACTGAGCCACCCAGGAGCCCGAAACAGATTCTTAACTATAGAGAACTGATGGTTACCAGAAGGGAGGTGGGTAAGGGGGATGGGTGAAATAGGTGTTGTACAATATACCAATTCAACACTTTTATACACCTGAAACTAATATTACACTGTGTGTTAACTGGAATGTGACTAAAATATGTTTATATAAAAAATTATATTTGGAAGTTCTAAGATGCAAGGAAAAGTAGCAAAATATTAACAATTACATGACTAAGGCAAATACTGACTTTACAAAATCATAATGATATGATTGCCAATTTGTGGTTTTCTAAAAGATAGAATATTGAACAATATTAGCTTATATATCCCACATGCCTAGAGCAATGACATTGGTAAAGGAGGGGTGCCTTTAAAAAACCAAATCATTCTAATATCTTTGAATAGCTCAAGAGAATGATAAATATCTTGATAAATGTAAACATACCAATAAAGGTCTTTACTGCAAGAATCAGGAACAGCCCAAAGTTAGCCTCTTTGGAAGTCAGCATATTGTAGACCTGATAAATCGACTTTTTAGCCTTTCTATTGGCTCCTGAAGTTTTCTTGCTTTGCTGATATGCTTCAGCTGCTCCCTCATTTGCCTCCCTCATCTCTCCTTTCCTATTACTCTGGAGTGTCTCTTTGTAATATTGCCTGTCCCTTTGGAATACTATTTGAACAGCTGTTTGTGCCGAGAACAACACTTTCTGTAGTTTTAATCCACTGCATCTCTTAAGATATTTTTTTTTACATGCATTACACGCACTGAAGTGGTTTTTAACAGAGTTTGTGTGTAAGAGGAAGTTCGTTTTCTCATTATTATACATATACATTTGTGTCATGTATCCTATAACATCGCAAGGGGGAAATGTGGTATAATGGAAAAACACGAAGCCAGAAGAATTTCTTGTCTCTGCTCTGTACTAATTTGCTCTGTGATCTTCTCATTTCACCTAACCTCTCTGGATAATAACACTTGTTCTTCCTACCTTGAGGATAAAAAAGAGCTAATAGCTATTAAATTGCTCTGAAACAGTTCAAAGTGTTACTATTACAAAAGAATAGGCCACTTATCAAAGAAAAAAAGAACACAGCTAAATCCTGCAGCCACTTCACTTATTTTTTGTCATGCCTTAGGGAATTATTCAATCAAATGTTGAGCTATCCACTTTAGAATCCTTCAAGCCCTAAAATGATCAATATTTTATTTGCCTGTCTTTCTATTTGTATCACGTAGCTTTGATAGGTGTACAAGTTTAAGAGAGAAAAATCAGTTTGGACGTATTTTCGACATGATAATAAGGTCTGATGCTGGTAACAATGTGTTGGGTATAAGTATCAATATAAAATACTCTAATTATTCATAGTGTTTTGAATGGGAAAAAAGTCTTCAGGTATACCGAAAACTTTCTTTCTTGGAAGTGTTTATAATAAATTGGCCCAGACTAAACGTGTAGAACCTTAGGACGGCAAACAGATGAACTGCATTCTAGATGAATGTTTTTCTTTTATACAACCATACTGGATAATTCTGTTGCTTCAGATTTCTTACTTAAAATGTGTATTTTCCTTATAAGACCTGAAAGTCTTGCCCAAGGCTTTAACTTGTTTCTCTCTTTGCAATGTGCTTTAGCTACCTATTTACCTGGGCCAGTTATTTTTACCTATCCTGAAAGATGTAGCTTTTCCTAAGAATAATTAGTTGGCCCCTGCGTTATGTAAAATACTTACATTAATATTCTTCCCCTGACAGTGAATGTGGTTGCAACCAACTCTCCTCTTGAGAATAGCCAAGGAAGTTGGAAGAAATTAATTTTTAAAGATTTTTCTTAAAGATATTGGAAGAGCTAACAAATCAGTGAGAAACTGTGGAAACAATGTGTGAGAAAAAGAGGGAAAGAACTCTGGCACTTAGAATTACTTCTAGTTCAAGTCTTCTTCCAGTTCCATAATTATGGCTGAGAAATTGAGAGACTGATTAGTATCTGTGAGGATTCGAGCACTAGGGAAGAATTTGGAATTTGGAATTCAATGCCTACCAAAGTGGAGCAGCTATTGTTAACCACCAGGCTTGATGTGTTCTGTCATTGTTAACCTCCTACCCTAGCTACTTGCCCCCAAATAGGATCGTAACTTCATATGTAGAAAAATGAACTTCAATTGGCAAATCAAGAGACATTATAGACAGTAAAAAAGCAAACAAACCAAAAACCCCTGTGAATTCAGATGTGGACTTTAGGATAAAAATGCTTGTGATGATTAAGGAAGTAAGACAAAATTGGGAATTTAAGTCAAGAACTGAAATCTATTGAAAAGAACCAAATGGAAAGTCTAGAACTGAAAACTACAATAACTGGAATTTATAACTCAATAGGTTATGTTATAGATTAACTATAGTTAAAAAGCAAGTGAGTATACTATAAGACTTCGGAAGAAAATATCCGGAGAAAAAGGATAAAAAACACAGGAAATTGGGGCGCCTGGGTGGCTCAGTTGGTTAAGCGACTGCCTTCGGCTCAGGTCATGATCCTGGAGTCCCTGGATCGAGTCCCGCATCGGGCTCCCTCTCGGCAGGGAGTCTGCTTCTCCCTCTGACCCTCCTCCCTCTCATGCTCTCTGTCTCTCATTCTCTCTCTCGCAAATAAATAAAATCTTAAAAAAAAATTTATAAATTAAAAAAACACAGGAAATTGTATAAAAGACATATGGGGTACAGTGAAAAAGTCTAATATATGCACTTGGAGTCCTAGAAGGAGAAGAGAAACAAGATAGAAGAAATATAAAAAATGGGAAGAAAAATTTTCAAACTATCAAATATCAAGACTTATGAAAACCAAATATGAGTACATCTTAAAAGCAGGAAAAACAAAATGATGTATTTTGAAGGTACAAAAATAAGATGGGACTGATGCCTTAATGGAGATCAGACTAAGATTAATATAGTTACTGTACTGAAGGAAAATAGCTGGCAAGTTAAAATGCTGTAGAACCCATTAATATATTCTTAAACCAAGTAACTAAATACCAACAGCTCCAAGGCTATTAACAGATATTAGGTATTATGAAATGTAAACTGGTGAATTGTGAAATATTTTTTTAAAAAGTAAGAGGTACATGGAATTCTATTTATTGCTGTACAACAAATTACCACAAACCTAGCACCTTAAAACAACATGTTTTTATTATGTTGCGGTTGTCATTCGTCAGGAGTATAAACATCATCTCACTGGGTCCTTTGCTTAGAGTTTCATAAGGTTGTGTTCAGATTGTGAGTCAAGCTGTATTCCTTTATGAAGCTTGGGGTCCTCTTTCAAGCTCATGTGGTGACTGGAAAAATTCAGTGTCTAAAGAAGCCAGGTCTCTATTTTCTCATTGAATGTTGACTAGAGACTTCTCTCAGGTTTTAAAGATCTTCTGCAATTCCTTCCCATGGCCTTCTCCCAGTGTGCCGCTCCCTCAGAATGTGGAAGTTTAACTTGTGAAAGCTAGCAGGAGATTCTCTTGCTCTTGTCTGCTAAGGTAGACTGTTATATTATGTCACAAAATTTTGGGAGTGACCACCCTTTCACCTTTGACTTGTTCTGTTGGCTAGAAAGAAGTCTGTTTCTGCTTCCATTCAAAAGCAAGGAATTACACATAGGTGTGGGTAAAGGGCAGCAAGAATCACTGGGCCACTTAGAAGTCTGTTTATCACAGGAATACAGTGAAAAAACCCAAAACAAGTATAAGTGGAATCTGAGGAGAGAATATTTTATAGACACACACACACACACATACACACACACACACATACATACAGCAAGGGTGTAGACTAAGGATGTGGAGCAATCAGAACTCTCCAGTGCTTCTGATGGGAGAGAATATTGCTACAAATACTTTGATAAAATAGGGAAGATCAATTAAATCAGAAAACTGATATATAATCCAGAAATTCCTTTTTTAAGGAACACCTGAAACATAAGTGTATAGGATCACCAAAATACATAACAGAAGGTTCATCACAATGCATTTGTATCACAGTATATAATATACCTCTTGTTATGGACTGAAGTGTTTTCTCTCCCAAATTTCTATATTAAAGCCTAACCCCCAATGTGTCTGTATTTGGCAACAGGACCTTTGAAGAGGTAAAGTTAAATGGGGTCATACGGGTAGTGCCAAATCCAATATGACTGGTGTCCTTATAAGAAAAGGTAGAGACACAGGGAATGTGTGTGCCAAGAAAAGGCCATGTGAAGACACAGCTGGAAAATGGCATCCTCAAGCCAAGGAGAGAGGCCTCAGGAGAAATGAGACCTCCTGGTACCTTGATCTTAGACTTCCAACCTCCAGAACAGTGAGGAAGTAAATTTGTTGTTTAAGCCACCATCCACTATTTTGTTACAACAGTCCTACAAAACTAACACAATATCCACACTGAAAATGACCTGATCCCCAACAGGAGTGGAATAGATTATGGTATAGTCATGCAATGAAACACTGTGTAGCAATGAGGAATAATGATCTACAACTACATATACAATATGAGTGAATCCTACAAAGACAATTTAGAGCCAAAGCCAGTCATGAAGTAATAATAGATTTTGTATACCAATTTTACTGTGATTTCAAATACATGTGATGTCATTTAAATTTCGTAAGTATTGGCATTGGATCATACTTAATTCAACAAATATTTGTTGATTGCCTACTATATACCATAGAATGTATAAGGGATATATTATTGAGCCAATAGAGATTCCTGCCCTTAAGTAGCTTATATTCTAACAAGGGATACTCAAAACCACTACTGTAGTAAGTACATTGCTTAGTATATTGGATGAATGCTATGGGGGTGGGGAGAAGCAGTAAAGGAATCTGTAGTATTTGGGGAAAAATTTGCAATTTTAATAGCATTTTCAGGATAGACCTCATGAAGGAAGCATTTCAACCATTGCTTGAAGGATAAGAATGAGTGACTCTTGCAGGTATATAACAGGGGAGGAACATTCCAGGCATAGAGAAGAACTGTGAAAAGGCTCCAAGCTGGGAATGTGCCAGACAAGTTTGAAGAACATCAGGGGGTTCAGAAGGCCTGCAGCAGAGTGAACATGGGAAAATAAGAAAAATGATCAGGAAGTTTGGAGATGGGGAATAAGTTATGTGGGCTTTTTTTTTTTAAGATTTTATTTATTTTTTGACAGCACAAGCAGGGGGAGTGGCAGGGAGAGGGAGAAGAAGCAGGCTCTCCGCTGAGCAGGGAGCCCGATGTGGTGCTTGATCCCAGGACCCTGGGATCATGACCTGAACTGAAGGCAGATGCTTAACCGACTGAACCACCCCGGTGCCCCATGTTACGTGGGCTTTAAAGCAATTATGAACACTTTGGTTTTTGAAATGAGACATTTGGGAAAAGAGCAGTGATATTGACTTACTTTAACTGCTGTGTGTTATGAATAGACAGTAGCAGGGCAAGGGTAGAAATAGGGAAATTTGTTAGAAGGCTATTACAGTAATCCAGGGTGGAGATGATGATGGGTTAGGGAAGAGTGTTATGTCTGAATGTAGCAAAAAGTGGTTGGAATTTGGGTACCTTTTGAAAATAGAGACTGAAGAATAATCTGACAGATGACCATATAGAATGAGAAAAGGCCACAGAGAAGACACAAAGTTGCCATCAACTGAAATGAGAAAGCCTGGGTGTGGAATGTTTAGGTGGGAAGAGGATGTCAGGTTAAGAGGTCTCTTAAGCACCCAAATGAGAATGTACCTTAGGCATCCAGATGAGGTTATCAGTTGCTACCTAAATAACACCCCAAATCATGCTGGTGTATAACAACAGCCATTTTATGACTTTTCATAATTCTGAGGAATGATTGATGTTCAGCTGTATAGTTTTGGACTGTCATGTTTGAAGTCTTATAGGGAGGTAGGCAGAAACTGACCCAGCTGAAATGTCCAATATGGCTTTAGTCAAATGTCTAGTATTTTGGTATGGATGGCTGGAAATCTAGGACATGGAGACCAGGAGGGCTTCTCTCTCTTTATGGGGCCTTTTCATGTGGTGTCTCTACTTGGTCTCTCTAGCCCAGTAGCTGAACTGCTTAAGTGATGGTGTAAGGCACCAAAAGCACAAAAGGGGAACTTGGTAGGCCTTCATAAGGCTTAGAACTTGAACTTGTACCTATTTCCTTAACATTTATTGGATTAAGTAAATCACATAATCCCACCCAAAATCAATGTGGCAGTGGTCTCCAAAGGCATGAATAATGGAAGTATAATTCACTAGGGCCATTTTGGAGGTTTGGAGGCTGAATGCCACAAGCACATAACATATGAGAGGTCTATTAGGCATCTAAGTACAGATGGAAGGAGATAGTGGGACATAGTGGAAGTTTTAGTAGGGTAGTTGGTTTGGAGATAAAATTTCTAGAATCTTTGGCATATTGAGAGATGAAACTACCAAGAAAGTGATTTACATGAGAATTAAAGAGTAAAAATGTTCCTATTATGTTTTTAGAAAAATCTTAGTGAACTTGAGGCATCTCACACTTGATACAATACATATAGGTAGACAGAGTGTGTTTTAGTTGTATGGCAATCTAGGGCTCGTTGTGTTACCTTGTGAGTTTGTTGTACTACTTAGCTGATGTAGTTTGAAATGAAAAACAAAGCATGTAACTTAGCTGGATGTACCCTGTGGCCTTAAGGTAAACTAAATGGAAGAAAACTATCCTGCTCAGATCCATTTTAAAGGTCTCTGGATAGGGGAAAATACTAAGATACTGTCAAAATATCTTGAGGGGGTAAATGGTTCGTCTCATTAGTCTCAGCTGGACACAAAGGCCCAGAGGAAGTAGCCTCAGGAAGGTCTGCAGTATTTCTATTTTTCTGTTGCATGTCCTCTCCCCATCAGTTTGCATCCTCTATTCTGAAAAGAGCACAGCAACACCCCAGGTTGGATCTGACCTGTGTGTTACCCATACAGTTGAAACTTCCTGTGCCTTTCCAAGCCTGCTCTGTCCGAGAAAGATTTAGTAAACTCCAGTAACGTTTATTGAGCTAGAGGGATAAAGTCTACCTTGCATTTGATGGATAAGGGGATTAGATGGGGAATATAGTGGTAATGACCAAATGCGGGTGTGGCAGTGGAAGGAAAGCCGGTCCTGCCCTGTTTGCGAGAAGATGCTCTCTGTCAGCTTCTCCTCAGGACCTAAAGCAATAGCCTGAGGGGCTAAAGAATGCCTGGAACAGATATGTCAGCTCTGCTTTTGTTCAGATTTACAGTTGAACAGAGTTTGAACTGTGCGGGTCCACTTATATGCAGATTTTTGATAAATACAGTACAGCATTATAAATGTATTTTCTCTTAGGATTTTCTTAACATTTTCTTTAGATGTTTTGTTGTAAGAATATAGAATATAATTCGTAAACAAAACGTGTTAATTGGCTGTTATCAGCAAGGCCTCTAGTGAACAGTAGGGTATTAAGTTTTTGGAGAGTCAAGTTATAAGTAGATTTCTGACTGTGTGGAGGATCAGTGAGCCTAACCCCGCCCGCCCCCGCCGCCCCGCATCGTTCAAGGGTACTTTCTTTTGCTATGAAAACCCTGATAGGCAGAGCCAAAGTTTGGGGGTCTAGTTTAAGCAGGGAAAGTCAGCCACTTAAACTATGTAGTACTTTAGACATTTGGCCAAGATTAGGTTAGGCGTAAGGAGTCCTTAAAGTCTCTGGGTACAACTGACTCACCAGTAAAGTAGGCTTGAGTTTAGGCAAAGACGTTTTAATAAGAAAAAGCACGAGTTTGCATGGGTGTTCCCTCTTCTTCTCTCCTTGGGGAAACTAGTTTAAATAGTAGGTGGCTGCTTAAGACTTAAGATACTCAGTAATCTGGGTACTCCAAAATAAGCTATTTTAGTATCCTTCACAACTGCTTCAAACTGTGGTTAATATGCTCTTTATGAGTAGAACCAAACCATTTAAATCTTCTTTTGTGCAATATAAATGTGGAGTAAATTGAAGAGTCACTCTTAGGTTATTGTCAAAACTATCCTGAACAACATTACTGGATGCTTAGGAACTTGATATGCACCACTGGGTTGGGAAGAATTGGGCTCAAGGGGAATGGATGCTGATTTGGTAGAATTCCCATAATCCTTGCAGATTTACAGCAGAGTTTGGCCTTCCGAGGTAATCTGTCCCTGTCTCTTTTGTATGATGCTGATTTTTTTTCCTTTGGCTCTATCCATAGTAGTTTATAGAACACATTGTTTATTTCTTAATGAAGTCACCCCACAACAGTGTTTACTAGTAGAGTGAGTGAGAGAGAGAGAGAGTGTGTGTGTGTGTGTTGCTCTCTTGGTTCAAGTTGCAGCTACTCATGTATATTTGAGTATGAATTGATACACACAGCTCCAGTTCAAATTTCCAACTGTGTTAATGAAATATACCATCCTTAGCAAGGATTGATGGAAAGATTTTTCTCCTTATCCACACACAATAATTTTATTCCCAAAATGCAATAAAACTATTCCTTTCAGCTTTTTTAACCCACTTTTTGTTTTTGAAAATTGAACTTTTGGAAGTGGAACTTCTGGAGGAAGTTAGGGAACAAAGGGTGTGAATAGCATGCATGTATCCTCACAATAAACTAATACATAATACAGGTATGACTGCTAATTTAGTTGATCTTCAGAAAGCTTAGTGTAGTATTCAGTGGTTGGGGGAAGGAACAGGAATGCAAAGATTAAATGTACTTAAGCCTCAGTATAACACTGTTGCCTAAACTCTGCTACAGTTCAGACATAGGTTGCATGTAAGTCAATTTTGGTTTTAGGATCACTTAAATTTTTTTCCTGTGTATCTTCATACAGATGTTTGTAGAAATTTGGAAAATGTTCTGTCCAGGGCTGTTCTTCCTTCAACTGTTTGAATTATAGCTAGGCTTTTAGGCTCTTGCTTTAGTCATCTTGGGTTTAATTCCTGTCCTCCATCCTGATTTATAGCACTTCATAATTTGACCTGTTTTTTGTTTGGAGCTTCTTATAGTGCTCTTTTCTAAAAACTCTAATGTCTCATCTATGACTAGGGGACAAATAATAGCAATCTCAATGCCGGGAATGTATAGCATTGAGCTTATATTTCATGTGTATGGAGGCATCTATCACGACACCTTCTAGTTCAAGCGCATAGTTCCCTCGTGGATTCTGTAGGGGAATAAACCTCTCCTGAAGGTGTAGAACCACTACCAAGCAGAGATCGATGAGTGACTAAGTAGTTCTTTCATTTTATTTAGAACTAAGGCTTTGCCTTGATATTGTTCTTTTCCGAGTACTTGATCCTTTACTTTTATTCCATTCTACCTCTCCACTAGTCATATCTGGACAATAATCTCTGGGAACCAAAGGAAAGAATATAGCAAACCAGACTGAAACTGAGAAGTGGGACCCAGGGATTAAATAACATGAGATCCATGTGGATTCCTGATGACAAAATCCCCAACTGGTCTCTAGTTTCTGAAATTCTTTAGTTTCCACTTTCCAAATGAAAGCACATTTTTTCTTAGAACACTGTCTTCAGAAAACTCCTGAATCCCTATGCTCAAAACCATGCCTTTAAGGAAAACTTATTCTGCTTTCAACCTGGAGTACCCCCAGTCCACTCATTGATTCTTATTCCTCCTATTCATGTATCTGAAGTTAAATTTATCTTTTTTTGTTTTGTTTCTTCTGTTTTTAATACTATTTTTTAATTCCAGTATAATTGCAGTGTTATATTTGTTTCTGGTGTACAATATAGTGACTCAACAATTCTATGCATATACGTAAGTGTGCTCTTAATCCCCCTCACCTATTTCACACATCCCCCCACCCACTTGTCTGATGACCACCAGTTGTCTATATTTAAGAGTTTTTTGTTGTTGTCGTTTGTCTCTTAGAACCTAGAAAATGTCATATAAATCTCATTTCCACAGGTTCAGGTTGTTGATTAGAAATGGCATATTGGGTGTTACTTTTCCATAATTATTTTTGTTATGAATCTATTCAAAACCTTATGTATGTAAAAGCTGATGTACTGACTGATTCATGGTCTATTTCTTATCACAAAAGGCACAAAATGTAGAGCTTACTTAGAATTTGTCATCTATTCTCCCCTTCTTGACCTTCCCATACTGAATTCTCCAATTCCCTTTTTACCTTTCAGTTTAACTCACTGTGGACTAAGAAGGAAGTGAAACTGCTTGTTTGGTCCATCATAAACACTTGTGGTTTCTTATTTATTTATTTCCGAGAGAGAGAGCATGAGCAGGGGGAGGGGAAGGGGCAGAGGAAGAGGGAGAGAGAATCCACAGACAGACTCCCTGCTGAGGATGGAGTCCACTCCCAGGAATGTGAGTTCATGACCTGAGCAGAGTCGGCAGCTTAACTGACTGAGCCACCTAGGTGCCCCAACACTTGTGTTTGATCTAGCATGCTCTTATGCCTCATTGGTGGGGACAGTGTTGTCTATAGTTAGTCCTGGGAACCAGCTACCCTCATCCTTATCCTTTACAATATACCTGTCGTCTTTTCCTGTTGGGACATCAAAATTAGTCCAGAATTCACTCCTTTGGGGCATATATTTAAGAAAAGGAAAGACCTACATTAGGGTTCTGTAACTTATTGGACAGATATCAATCCATGATATAAGGCTTTATATTTTTTGTTTCTGTAGGACATCTCTAGGACTCTGGATCACTCAGGCTCCTGTGAGCTGGTACTACTGTATTTGGCCATAGGTGGTCTCTAATTAATGCAGATCTGGCAGTTAATTTTTAAATGTAATTTTAGAGACCCTTGGAAAAGACTCTAATCAGAGATGTTTGCCTCTTCTTCACAATCAAATAAAAAGTATTCTACCATTCTGAGCTAAGGTAATGACCTATGTTAAAATAAAAGCTAGCCATCATTAACTTGCATGTTATGGAAAATAAGTGTATTGCATTCTTTCTGAACAGGAGGACAGTAAGAGTGAATGGAGACCACATAGCCTTTATAGAGAAGATTGCTTAACAAAAAGTTGTAGAAGGCATATGTAATCATTTTTTACTATTTTGCCAAAAATCAGTTTTTAAGACATTAGTTAACATTTAGGATGTTAATGTTTCATTCATGAGGCATTAGAGAGATGTGGTAGATATGAAGGCTTTCCATATCTGAAGGTGTCCTCAGAGTTTCAGTCATTTTACTCACATAAATGCTGGAAATTTCATCTCCTACCTTTGTAATAAAATTTTGGCAACTAAAATCCTGTTTCCCACTTCCCACCCTGGTGGTGGTTTTGTTTTTATTCTTTCAGAGTGTCTTTGTGGGCTGTATTTGTTTCTTATGGTTGCTGTAACAAATTACTAGACTTAATGGCTTAGAACACATGTTTATTATCTTACAGTTCTGGAGGCCAGAAGTCCAAAGTGAGTCTTACGGTGCTAAAAGCAAGGTGTCAGAGGGCTGGTTCTCTGGAGGGTTACAGGAAAATCTGTTTCCTCTTGTAGCTTCTGGAAGTACCTGCATTTCTTTGCTCATGACCCCTTTGTTGCATTACATTTCCTCTTCCTCTTCTGCAATTAAATCTCCCTCTGCCTTCTTTTATAAGGACACTTGTGATTACATTTAGGTAATACAGGATAATCTCAACATCTCCGGATTTTAAATTAAATCATGTTTGCAAAGACCTTGCTGGCCATTTAAAGTAACATTCAGAGGTTCAAGGAATTAGGACTTTGATATTTGAGAGGTCGATTATTTGGCTTACCATGTATGCTATCTGTAATTATGTTTTAAAATTTGTACTTCAAATGTTTATTGAGTGTTAGCCTAAAGGTATTGTCACCCACATATATTTATTTGATTGAACATTAACTGAACTGGAAAAATTATCACTTCATATACAAACTCCACAAATCTATATAGTCATGTAGATTTTATTGTATTTAAATATTTCAGTATAGAAGAAAAAGGTTTCAAGAAGAAAGACAACTCTCCTAACCCCAAATTTGATTTGACTTGAGAGAGACAAAAATTATTTTTAAAAAGTTATTTATCATCTCCAAATTAAGAGTGCTTTTCTAGTCTCTTTTGCATGTGTATGTGACAATAGATTTAAAATACAGAAAAATAGTTGACATGTGAATTAAAGAACAAACTGAAAGGATAATACCCTTTTTCAGAATAACAATCTTAGGAAACTGTTTGAGAATCCTTCATGAAAAATAAACATCTAATTTTTGAGTTCTCCAAAGGTCATCTCTGTGTATTTGTAGGTTATTGATACTTGCTTTGAGGTTTCAGAAAGTTGGGAAAATATTTGAAAAAAGAATTTTTGACAACCAGTGAATGTATCTTTCAGTGCTTTTGAAAAAGGACTCGAATCACTAGCCACCATGATGAATAGCAACACAGGAAGTCTGCTGCTATTATATCAAATGTTAAACTAAAAAAAATGTGGTAAAATCTGGATTGCCTAGGGACCAGCTACTTATGCTATGCTTTTGACACAGTAACCAGAAAAGGTCCCAGCCAGTATAAACTCTGTAATCATAAATCTCTTGGGAAAGTAGAAGGAAAATGTTTAAGATGACTGCAACTGTTGGCAAAGAAAGCAAAGAAATTTGGTAAAGATAAATTCAGGTGCCAATTTAACCCGGGATTCCAAAGCAAACACAGGCAATTTGTGATTCTCATATCAGTAGGTATGCTTAGGGTCAGATTCAACACTTCTATACTGACATAGCAATCCTGATAATCTAACACAGAAATGGGCTAGAAATGGTGGTCTCTAGTTCTAGATGGACTCAGGACATGTTTGTGTGGAATCTGGAATTTCAAGAAAAATAAAGCCAAAAATAAATCTGTGTTCATAAGCAGAGAGGATGGTCTATTGGTTATTTTTTTAACCTATATGTCATCTATGGGTTGGAGGAAGAAAAATCACCCAGGGAAGGAAGTGGTTATACTGGTAGGTTTTAAGAAGCAATATTACTGGGTATAGCAAAGCTGGTCAGTGTCCCTCCCTCATATTTAACCATTTCCTTGCACACTGGCCCAACTTCTGACTTCCAGCACAACCTTCTATTTGCTTAAAGATTTTTTTTTTTTCTGGACTCTAAAGCTTTCTCCCCAAACTTAGTCTGCTCAGAGTGCAAGAGAATTAATGATGCCTGAAACAGCACTCAAACAGTTGCCCCTGGTTGGGATAACCTGAATCATATGTTCTATACAGGCTATCAGTTTCTCAGTTGGATTAAGCTCCCTGCCCACAGAGGTAACTTGTCTGTCAGTGCCTTCTTTAGTGTCTTCCGTTCTCTTCCCCATCTCACCTCCCTGTCTCACTTCCTGACTCCTACACTGCATTTTTCCAGAGATCACTTGCCAAATAAACAACTTGCCTCTGGATGTTTGTCATGGGATCTGCTTCTGGAGAACCCAAACTAAGATAATTTTTATTGGAACTGGAATTTTTATAGGAAAGAGAGTCTCAGGATGGAATTCTGGAATTGCATCACATCACTCCCTGGCCAGCCAGAGGCTGTAAAAACATGATTGCATGATACGCCCTGGCATGGTGTTATAACAATTAAAATGACTCTCACTTGTGGATATTAATGTGTTGGCTTATGTAATATGTCTAGCATTTTAGAGATAAGAAGGCAATAGTGAATTATGTAAGGACTGAGCAATTTGTTTGTTGTTTGGTGTCACTGATGCATGTATGGATAAAATGAATTGACAGCTTAGGGTCTCTTGTAAAATCAAATGGTCTCAATGACCGTGTATAAGGAAACTTTCTTCCCTTGCAGTGGAGGACAAGACTGTATTGGAAATCACTAGTCACTCACTTGAGATTGTGTTTCCCATCCCTTTATATTTCAGTTCTCCTGAACCAGACGTCTGGTTGCTGGAGCAGAATAAGGGTTGCTTCTATCATGTAACACAGCAAGCGTTTCACTAATCCCAGTTATGTCTTTTGCCTGGCCATTCTGGACACTTTAGGACTGTAGATTAGCAGACAAAGGAGTTCTTATACCACTTTGGATAAATAACCCTGATTTTCGTGAGGAGATAAAATGAATTGCTGACCCAGCAACTGGCCCAACTTGATCCCGAATGGGATCAAAAATGACTATATCTGGAGCTTAGGGAATTCACCAGGAGTACTTTGGGTACTTACATGCCTGGTCATAACTGTCAATGGAAATTGTAGCAGTCATGGCCAGTCAGGGTCAGGGTAAACAGAAGTTCAGATTCCTCAGAGATGTTGACCTGGGTTTCCCTACTAGAAAAACAATCTAGAGTAGCAGAAGTGCTGATCAAGGGTAAAGAGAATCTAGAACGGATACTGGAGGAGATAGATGATATCATTTGTGACCCTGGTAACAACCGCAGAACAGGGAGTATGGTTTGTCACATAAACCCTCCAAAGCTTTGTTTTTTGTTTTTTGTTTTTTTGTTTTTAAGAAATTGTGGTTAGCCATTACCTTGAGTAATCAATGACAGGATAGAATAAAATTAACGTTGGGCATGAGTGGATCTAAATGCTGCATGTGCCTTCATTATTTTCGTATATACTGGCCCATCTTCCAAAGTCAGCCCCTGCCTTGCTTTATCTCAGAGCTTTTTCTGACCTTGGGAACCTAGTCTGTAAACCACAGGTCAGTCTACAAGGGGATATTTACCACACTCTCCCCTCTTCCCCAGGAGCAACCCTCAACCAAAGATTTCTAGAAGTTTGTAGATAAATTTCCTAGTACCTATCACTCTTACTTGGGTGGTAAAATGCTAACATACATGTTCTGTCTTGGTTCTAGAATTCCGAGTGGAATCGAGAGCCTGTTGTCTCTAGTGGCAACTAGCTTGATTATTTATTTATTTATTTAAAGATTTTATTTATTTATTTGACAGAGAGAGAGAGAGAGAGCAAGAGAGGGAACACAAGCAGGGGGAGCGGGAGAGGGAGAAGCAAGCTTCCCGCTGAGCAGGGAGCCCTATGTGGGGCTCGATCCCAGGACATTGGGATCATGACCTGAGCCGAAGGCAGACGCTTAACGACTGAGCCACCCAGGCGCCCCCTAGCTTGATAATTTAAAAGTGATCGATATGGGATACATTACTCTTCTAGTTTCCTATTGCTGCTGTAACAAGTCACCACAAATTCAGTGGTTTGAAACACAAATCTATTATCATATAGTTCTAGAGTTCTGAAGTCTGAGATGATGGATCTTACAGACCGAATAATGAAAGTGTCAGCAGGGCTGTATTCCCTATGGAGGCTCTAGGGGAAAATCTATTCCCTTGCTTTCTCCAGTTTCTAGAGACTGCCTGTATTCCTTGGCTCATAGCCGTCTGTAACAATCCCTCCAACTCTTACCTATTAGGTTTGTCATCCAGTACTGCTTTTGGCTCTTGTTTTTATGACTATTTGGCAATAGAACCAGTTTTTTACTTTAAATAAAATCAGTGAATTGATATTGCCCTTGTCTGAGCTATCATTCTTTTGGCAGATGGCTTAAATGACTTGATACACACTTGAGAAATTAAGATAAATTTGTTCCACATTAGTGGCTTTGTTGTCATTGTATGTCACATAGCCCAGCAGCTGGGTGGAGAGTTAGACCATTTTCTGTAACCCCTTAAAGCAAAAGAAAATTACAGTTTTTTTTTTAACATACTTAGCCAAGATGAAATAGGGCTTTCAAAAGCCAGAGGTAATTCTCTAAATTTATGACTTCTTCTTATTTACCAAGCAGTAAGGACATGTAAGGATTTTAACAGTTGTACAGGTAACCTACATTTATTTCTATAATGTTAGCAAGACTAGAATATGTCTCATAGGATGACAACTCACAGTTGTTGGTGAGGCAATCACAATTAGAACAAAAACTTTTCTACTTCGGTTAGGATGAAATTGAATAATTTGTGTGAAATTATTTTCTGGGGAAAATAAGTCTAGATACATTAGAAAACTTTGTATGATTTCCTATTTCATTACTTTCCCACATTGCAAAGTTCCCCTGTAAAGTTACAGGTATGTGAAATTTTACTGCCATGTCCCATGGAAGAATGGACCTGGCCTAAATATGTCTATCCATTGGTTACTGTCACCATGAACGTTAGATGTGAGCGTTGGAAATTGGGGAGCTCCTGTATGAAGAAGGGGTATACAGGAGGAAGAAAAGAGATGAATTAAGAGTGCATGGCTCACTCCAAGTGTATTACTTCTTCCTTGGTTCAGGAACCTGTTTCTAGGGGCAATCACAGTGAATGGAAAGCACACCGGAGTAGAAGTCAAGGACTATCTTCATAAAAAAAATCATTTTTGTACTCTGGTTCTTAGACCTTTTATCCATAAATGATTAATTTGTACTATATAATTGGTCATTTCTCTCTCAGCTATAAGAATGCACTTTCCCCAGTGGGAGCAAATATAAATTAAGAGACTTAATTCTCCCTGTCTAAAATAAGTAAATGTTCTCTTTATAGAACATTTACTTTTGAAAACTTGTAGGTTCTTTCCCAGTCTCATGAAATGTACACAAATCTTAAAAGCTAAATATGCCCCAGACTTTAGGACTCAGAAAGTGAGTCTTTCTTAAGGACCTGGAAATCATTTTTTTTTTTAATGAAATCATCAAGGAAGATAGCACCTCTATCTCCCAGTCTCTAGGGAAGAGTAGGAGCCTAACTTTGGCGGACCCCTTACTCCAAGTTGTATAACTGCTTCCTGTTATAAAGATATGGGAAGTTTGTTAGTTAACTACTAAGTGAATTTGAGATGAACTGTATGCGAGAAATAGCGCTGTGAGCTCTCTAACTTGGGGACCATTTGTTTATCTTGCAAACATATATGTAATGGGTGGTATCTGCATGGCTATATAAAAGGGTGAGAGTCTTTTCTGTCTTTGCAAACTTTGTGGTGGACTGCCTGTGATGGGCCCCACATTCTGGGCTTATTCAATGATGACACTGTCGTTTTTCTTTTCTGTCGTCATGGAGAGGGTTTTAGGGTTTTAAGATTTTTTAAAAATTCAGTTTCCCTCAACAACCTGGATATATTCTCTAATCAGTGAAAACATCAAATTATACTGTCTTGGTAGAGAGTTTTGAAATGTGTTAGATAAAAATCTATAAAGAATCATCTTTATCCTTGAAATGTTGAACTCTGAACAGAAGGAAGTCAGAAGTGTCAGAATTTTACCAGAATCTTTTCTTCCATGTTGCCTTGCAGCTTCCCTAGGAAAGATGCTATGTCCTCATTTCTGTTGTCAGTCCCACTCTTTTTCACAGCCCCAAAAAGTCATTTTTACAAGGTAAAAGCATGTGAACCTTAAAAATAAAAGTTATCGTACCAGTATAAATGGCTTTGGTTCAGGATTGTAATTGAAGATGTGGAAATGATGGCAAAAACATGGGCCAGTCCAACAAGGGAGAGGGAAGTTACTTTATGGAGGAGGAGGAGGAAGTTAGGGGAAGGGGAGTTGTTTTGAACAAAAGTCCACCTGAGGAAAGTAAGAGTTCAGGGTAATGATGGTTTTTCATAGGCTGACTTGCAGAGATAGCCAATTTCTTGTAGGAGATGGAAATGTATGTCTCTCCCTTTTGGGGCCTGTAATTGATTCTCTCCTGTTGGTGATTATTTGTTGGGATCTGTAATTGACATGTCTGTTGGAGTCTTTAACTGACAATTCTTCCTGTTATTGATGTTGAGGGGTATGGCTTCTTCTTCTGTCTTCCTGACTCCACTTCAGTGAGGTTTCCCTTTAACTCTCACAAGCAGTACATGTAAATTGTTCTTTGAAAAATTACTCATTGGCTTCTAAATCCTTTCTTCTTGGTCCATACAATCTAGACCTTCATATTGCAAATTCCCATTTAGAAGGAAGAAGCATTTACAATATTATTACTATTTTCATTTCAAAATGATGAAAATTTAAGCCAATCATGAATTTTGTAACTACCCTTTCCATAGAAATTATGAGGTAAACAAAGGGTAGAAGGTCAAGTGCTAGTCCTAGACTGCCCAGCAAGGTTTAAAATGCAGAACTCTTTCCTTTCAATTTTCTTTTTAGATTTTATTTATTTGAGAGAGAGAGACAGAGATAGTGAGAGAGAGCACAAGTGGGGAGGAGAGGGAGAAGCAGGCTCCCCGCAGAGCAAGGAGCCCGATGCGGAACTCGATCCCAGGACCCCGGGATCATGACCTGAGCCGAAGGCAGACGCTTAACCAACTGAGCCACCCAGGCGCCCTAAAATGTAGAACTCTTGAGCACAGCATGGTTTCTGGTCATGAAAATTCCATTTAAAAAATAACTTCATTGCTCAAGAGATAAATTGAATATGCTAGTCAAGTAATTACCTCAACTTGTCAAGTGTAGCAAATGTAGAAAAGGAGGCAATACTATAAAAATTTAAGTTTGTTGGGAGGCACCTGGCCCTGTCAGTTAAGCGGTTAAGCATCTGCTTTCAGTGCCAGCCGTGATCCTGGGGTCCTGGGATCAAGCCCTGCATCTGGCTCCCCGCTCAGCAGGCAGTCTGGTTCTGCCTCTGCCCCTCATGCGTCTCTCTCTCTTTTGCACCTACATGTGCTCTCTCTCAAATAAATCTTTAAAAATTTAAGTTTGTTGGGAGGGAGCCCTTCATAGTGAAGTATTTCTAAAATTCTTTAAAGTGATTTGGAGTTTTTGATATTATCGAGGACATGAAAAATAAATGTTTTATAGTCATTTGTGAAATGATCTATTAACATACCTGAGATAACCTCCTCAGACTTTGGGTCACCTTGGCCGATATATTGGTTTTGGCTGAGTAAACCTATGAGAACCGCAGATGCTACAGTTACATTAGCTGTGTTTCTTCACTTCAATTTGCTTTTTAAATCCACAAAATGCTTTCAGCTGGTAGTGGCAACCATACTCTCTATAATTAGAACGTTATTAGCCTTAAAAAGCAGATCTGGACGGAGCTTGTTTTCTCCTGTAACTTTAGGCACACCAGCCCTGAAAAAATTTCGTCTGAGCTTTTTCTCTAGAGACCTGCAGTCGGTGTCTTTTTAAAGATTTAAATTAGTCACAGGGCACCAACAGCAGTAGCATTGCAAGATTTTGCTTATTCTCAGTCTTTAACTAATTGCCCCATTTAAATGGCAGCCAACTTTAAAAAAATCAATAGTTGCTTTGCTCAGATGTTGGTGAAATTATAAAAAATCCACTTTGTAAATCATGTTGCCATTCGACAAAGGACAGTATCACTCTTTTAATCACTTGTTTCGAAACTCTTAATTGTACAGTCTGCCAAGTCCTGTGTTATTTGATTTCAAACAAATATTATATTTAATCTTCTGTAATCAGTTTAATGTTTGGAAGAAATAAAACAGCTGCCTTGCAGGACTTCTAAATGCTAAGCATGCGTGTCTCACCGTCAATAACACATTATTGCTTTGAATGGAAGTGAAATTCAAGACAATTGATGCCTCAGCTGCTGAGGAAGCAGAGGAAGCATCAGGTGATACAAAGTTGCTTGCTCAGTAAAATTGCTGCATGAAGAGGAGTTCAACCATTTCTTGATCTCACTGGGAAAATCCTGCTTCAGTAAAATGAATAATGCTGCTTAGTGACGTGATTCAGTTGAGACAATTCCTAAAGTATGGAGTGTGGATTTCCACAAAATCACATTTTAATTGTATGGGCTGTCTAATCCTATAATGTTGCTTTGTATCTCAGAAATAGTTTAAAGACATGTCTGCAAATTCTTTGACGTCTTTCCATCAAGGGGCAGGAACCGTATCCCTTACCCTTGAAAAAGTGAACCTTTTTGAGAGTGTCAGCAAATGGAATACAGTGGAAGTGATGCTGGGCAACTTCCAAGAGCAGGTTAGATAAGGTCTTCCAGGAGGTTTCTGCAGATCTCTCTTGAGACACTTGCTCGGGAACCTCACCACCGTGTAGGAAGTTCAGCTACTCTGAAGCTGCTTGGAGAGACCACAGAGTAAGACCAAATGGAGATAGAAATGCTAGGAGGCCCCAGCAGTACTTCCAGCCTTTTGATCTGCCAGAAAGGTGAGTGGAGATGTTTTTAAGATGTCCCCAACTCCAGCCACATTCAGATTGCAATTGCATGAGACATCCAGAGGGACAAATGCCTCCCTGAGCCCAATCAACCCACAGAATTGTGAACAAAATAAGTGATTATTGTCTTAAGCCATTGATTTGGAGTGCATTTCTATACAATAATAGAAAATTGGGAATGTTGCATTTTTAGTAGATTTATAGGCTAAAAATGTATAGTTGCCTGAACACATTTAATTCATTTCTCTTTAATAAAGGGTTTTCCCACATTATATGAAAATATTAACATACACGACTTCCGTCTCTGTTTCTCTTTTATATAACTTTATGTGTTAAGTCCAAATGCAGTAATTGAAGATGCCAAGAAGCATAATTATGATATAAAATATCCTTAAACTAAGGAATATAAAATAGATAAGAAGTAGTTCGGCAGGTATTTTGCTAATCTCTTTTTGTTGAATGTGAGATGCATGGGCATTAATTCATTTCCTTAGAACAAATATGGATTTGTATGGGTTCTAATAAGTTCTTTTTAATGTAGCTAAAACTCAGTGTAAAAGAATAGGGCCTTCTCCATCATAGATTCATCCTTTCTAAGGATTGAATGTATAATGTTGAGGTTTCTAATATCTGAAAGATCTTTTACAAACATTAAGGGACCAGATAAGAGGGCTCTGAAATTTGTTTTTATTTTAATTATTTAAGAAAAGAAATCACCTAAGATCATGACAATTGATAAATCACTCTTAGCATCATTACCTAAACACATCCACTTTCATTTTTATAGATTATCTTCTAATAGGCCCACATACGTGAATTTTTAACATATTTCTATATAATTTTTATTTCAGAAAATACACAATTTGGTAACATGTATTTGTATTTTTATCTGCTTAGACTATTATTCAAAGTCATATCCTAAGAAAGACTGAAGTCTCCTTGACCTTCATAGAATAGGAATTTGAGTACTTGGGATTCTGTAGGTGTAACCTTTTTCCTAAATCCATGTTTGTCCTCCATATCATATTTTTTGGGAAAAAAATTATTTTAAGTCCTATTGATTTTTCTTTTTAAATTCGATCTAACATGGTAGAGCATTGTATTAGAATATAAGGTAGGCTAAAAATCAGGGAAAAATCTAAAAATATCAGCTTAATACAAAAATATTTTTCTCTCTAATATTACATGGTCACACACAGTGTCACGCAAATTTGCATTTCAGGCCCTTAGTGTCTCAAGCAGACAGAGCAGTGCCATATACAACGTTGCTGATCGCCATGACAAAGAAGTGAGAAATCTAGAAGGTCCTCTTTTAACAGTTAAATGCTCAGCATAGACATATATCATGTTGTCTTATTAACACTAGAAGGGTCAATTCAGTCACCAGAGAGACAGCAAGTACAAACCTGCCATATGCCTTAAAGTGTTTGGCTAATGATATTAATGATGACCTTAGGAATAAAGCAGTAAAATGACAATTGTAAATTTTCAATTTCTAGTGTCATGAATCCAAACCATATAGCTGATACCAAAAAACTGATTGAATATCTATAATATTGAAGATAGTGTTAAATATGAGCTAATACAAAGAAGGTCTTTTCCCTTAGATTACTCACAATGTGATAAAAATCATAAATTAAAAACAGTACTTAAAAAGGGATAAAGCTTGTGCTAAAGCATGTGATAAATGTGTGCAGAGCACATAATGGAAGCAGAGAGGAAGGGAATACTAATTCTGCCTAGGAGGTAAAGCCTTCACAACATGTTCTAGAAATTTTTTTTTTTATTTTGAAATTCGGCCATATTAAACTCAAAGAAAATGTCATATTAAAAAAAAAAAGAAAAGAATCCTCACAACGTACCAAATGGTAATCCTTTAAGTTCTATTTGTGGTTTCAATTTCAATGAAATATTAAGAATTTTCCATCCCATTTACTAAACCAAAATTACAGTATATTAAACTTCATAGTTTCATGGTTAAAAAACACAAATGTAAAACCTGTCCTTGAACACAAAACTCTTACATCTTAAAAAGAGGTTAAAAATAACTCTTGAAGATAGTTAACTATAACCAAATAGTAGTCACTACGGTCAACCTCCTCATCGCCTCCACTGAACACAGGCACCCTTATTTTTTATTTTTTTAAGATTCTACTTAATTAAGAGAGAGAGAGAGTGGTGGGAGAAGAAGAGGGAGAGGGTGAAGAAGGCTCCCCGCTGAGCAGGGAGCCCGATGCGGGACTCGATCCCAGGACCCTGAGATCATGACTTGAGCTGAAGGCAGACGCTTAACCAACTGAGCCACCCAGGCGCCCTACACAGGCACCATTCTTAAAACCACTTTTGGAGGTAAATACTTTCACCTTACACGATCTCTACAGATAAGGGAACTGAAATTCAGAGTTGAAGTGACATTTGTGAGGTTTCCCAACTATTAAATAGAGTGGCTGTTTCAAACAACCTCTGACATCACAGCACAGATTCTTAACTCCATTCGTATACTTCACAAATATTAGTAGACTTCATAAAACTAAGTTAGAATGAATAAATGTATATTAATAGAGGGTATGTATTTTTAATGAATGCCTCTTAAAAATAATTATCTCACATTACTTAAATTGATTTTTCTTAACACAATTGAGTTATATTAAATCCAAAAATCAGTTGACTCATTATCTAAGTGCCAATAGATTAAAACCCAGGATTTAACAATGTTGTAATGTGTGGATACCAGTTCAAATGCATTCTAGTTTCTACAGAATCTTATTTACAAAAGCAAAATGAGATTTGTGGGTAATTAAATCAGGAAAGAGAGCTATTGAATTAAAATTGGAGCATATTCTCACCATTGATTCCTTAGAAGACATGATAGGCCTATGTTAGAATCATATAAAGTAAATGGAAAATATTTTCTACATGGTGGTAGAGGAAATAAATTTGTATTTTTGGTGTCTCTTTTATATAAAAGAAAATGATCAACTACACAACAATAACAACAAAACACAACTTACTAAAACCTTTGGGGTAAGACTTACTCGATTTCTTCACTTTCCTAGTTGAGGATATGTGATTAATCTATCATAAGAACCCCAGGCTGAATTAAAAATATCCTATGGTCTGTGCCATTCTGTTTGAAGAGTATACCAGATTAAAAACTATACATATGACGAGATCACAAATTGATAACTTCTCTTTATCCTTTCACCTGTCTAGATAGGATGTAACAATGGCTAAAGATTATTTCCAACAAGTTGATTTTAAATTCAAATAATATTGTTTCCTCTACCAAAAGGAAAAAAACTGAATGTTTCACGAATGATTAAAGGAGCTCTAGTAATCTTTAGAAAGAAGATAGGATAACAGAAAGTCTGTTACTTTTCTATTATTGATACACTCTCATTCAACATGAGGCATTAATTTGAAAAAAAAAAAAATCAGGCCTTAAACTTCAGAACATGGTAGGTGGTAAAAAAGAAATACATAATTGAGCTTATACAGAAACAATTGTCTTGAACATAGTTTATATTTATTCCAGGATTTTTTCCCTCACTTTGATTCATAGATACTGTTTTTGTGAAGGTTGATCATACTGGATAATGCCCTCCATGGTTTTAAAATTCCTTATATCTCAAAATTGACCACTGTGACCCTTATTATCAACTTAATCAGCAAGAACCCCTGAGAGATGGCATTAGTGCTTCTTTATTACACTATATTAGATAAAATGTGTTCTTCTCCAAAATAGCATGTTTAAATTAGCCCTTTTTATCCACTGCAGACTGCAAATGTATTTGTTAACAGTCTATTAATTTTGAAGTCACTGAAGCCAAAAAGAACTATAGGCGAACAGTGTTGGGGGTGACAGCCCAGGTTGCTGGAATAAGCAATTTGAATATCCAAGGCACTGAATAGATTGGTTTTGTATTAAGGCGATAGCCAGTATTCCCCTCCTAGGTCTTCCTTTGGGAACAATAACTTTGCACACAATTCCACAACATCAATTGTACCTTCTCCAGATAAGTTTGATAGATAAGGGGAATTCCTACTCTTACTTTTGATGAACAGGTTATGTTGATTCATATATATGTGTGTTTCCCATTTTCTGTGAACAAGAGCAAAATATGCATAATGGATAAAAATAGATGTGCAAAGTACTGAATTGTGACAGGCAGAAAGAAGTAAAAAAATAAAATAAAACAAAGGGTGATTGAACTCCAGAGAAGCAGGAGTATGTGAAAGAAAGTAATGGAGAGAGAAAGAAAGAAGGCAAAAAGAACAGTGAATTAAATCAGAAAAACTTTGAGTCTATGAAATTGGTATCATCTGGCCATTGAGTCAGAGTAAATGAGAGCAATCAGCTTGTCATATCTAAGAACTGTCAAGTGAGCATTTTCAACATCCATCTAGGAACTCTACCCATATAAACCAGAAGAAAAGTCCTTCTGCAGATAAGAGGCTAAGGGAAAATTCTTAGTTGAGAGAAATCTAACTTAGTAACTCTGGAGCAGAGAAGAACTCACTAGCAGCACTGCTGTCTGTAATATGCCAACCTCTGTGCAGTCTGCATCCACTGATTTTCTACCCTCGGAACAGAAATAGACATTTAACTTGTTTGAATCATTGATAGAATGAATAATGTGCTAAAATTGTGGTTCTGAAAGAGTATGTTAGTAGGAATTACTTGGGGAGGTTGACGGTAATTCAAATCTCCAGGCTTTACTCCCAGAGACTCAGATCAGTGGGTATGGAGTAATACATCCCGTAACTCTTTTGAACGAATTCACTTATCCTTTTAACCCATGTCAAGGGGCTGATAATTTACCTTACTTGCAAGCTAACAAATTAGCCTGCCACAGTTTGATGTATATTGGCAAAATATAAGATTCCTGGGTCAGAAACTAGGGACTTTGTTCCTCGTGACACAGAAAGCAGAATGATCATTACTCTGCAGCAGTTTCCCTCCCCCCAGGTCCCACAGGGTGATGCTGATGGGTTCAGATGGATGTCTGCACATGAATTGGGCTGAGGCATAGGAGAGGAACTCTGAAATTAGGGGAGCTTTATCAAAACCAAACTGGGTAGAGTTTAAAGAAACCTAAGACTCCTGTCACTTATTTTGACCATACTCTTTAGAAGGCATGAGTATACCTCCATTTTTAATTAGAAGTAAGTAAACATGATTTTGAGTACTATTCCCTTAACGATTATACTTCTTGCCATCAAAGCAAACTTTTAAGGATATATCTTTACTCATAGTTGTCGTTATTTCTGTAACTGTCTTGCCACAAAAATATCTCCTTGCCACTTTTTTTTTTTCTTTCCCCATGTGGCATCTTTTCTTATCATGACGACTCAAGGGGAAAGAAGAACAAGTGCATGATTAGAGAAGGCATTTTTATTCATTTAGAGACTACATGAGAAATCTCATTTCCACGTTTGTCACATTTAATTTTGACTAAAGTTCTAAGCTAGAATTGGCTTTGCTTCAAATTGGTCATTCTAAAAAAATCAATATTCAACAATACAGGCTGGCTACTACTAGTGACATTCTACATTTTATTTTCTGTCTCCATATTTCTGATCATATGGCTTTTTCCACCTCAAATTCCTCTGATTACATCCACATATTCTACTGTATATTTTGCCAATGCCATGCTCCCTGCAAAAAGATCCTCCAGACCTCAAGGTGAAAATTATTTTACCCCATATAACTCTTCTGAAGCTAGTTTACCTTTCCATGTCATTTAAGCACATCTACCTTAGATAACTAACTAAATATATGCTGGTCTTTTCTCTGAGACAATGAGGATTTCAGGGTCATGGATGAGGTATTATTCAAAGTGTGTTCTTCTGAGTGCCAAGCATGGTTTACTCTCTTATGTCCTCTATTCTTCAAAGGTCACCTAAATAGCCAATCTAGCATGGTGGCACTCAATATTCAATTATCAAAATTGTTTTTTTTTTTTTTTTTTGGATAATCTGTCACTGTCTGTCTATATGTTTTCTCTATTTTCTGACTCGCACACCTAATTAACTCCATAATGGCAAATAGTTATTAATTTTGTTTACTCTATTTCTAGCACCTAAAGCAATGCCTGGGAACAACAGAGATGTTGAATAAACTAAAACAAAATCAAACCCATAACTTTTGAAAGCATCCACCTAGCATGACAAATACTTCTATATGAAATTAACAGGTTTATTGTAAATTATTTGTATCAATTCACTAAACAATTCTTAAAATTACTGCTTAAAGAATCACTAATACCAGCAGGTATCTATCTGTTCCATTCTTCTGACTTAATGTCAGTATCTGCCTTTTATAGACCACTAAAGATTAAGTATCTAGTGATTAAAAATTAACAGAATTATAGGGATATATATACATATATCTAAATTGGCTAGCTCTATGGGCAATGCACAATAACACTTTCTATCTCAAAATAATAAATTAACATTAACTACAAACCCTTCTCCGTTTTTTTAAATTCAAATTTTAAATTCTCTACCAAATCCAAGTTAGTGCTACCCATATATTTAAGGAAGATATGTTTATGGTACAAAAATCATTTCTAATACACTATTTAGTAGCTCACTCTTTTTTTTTTAAGATTTTATTTATTTATTTGAAGAGAGAGTGAGAGCACAAGAGGGGGGAGCAGGAGAGGGAGAAGCAGACTCCCTGCCGAGCAAGGAGACGGATGCGGGACTCGATCCAGGGACTCCAGGATCATGACCTGAGCCGAAGGCAGTCGTTTAACTAACTGAGCCACCCAGGCGCCCAGTAGCTCACTCTTTTAAGAACTGGTTTCATTATTCCTTGAAATAACAAATGTGGACCATCAGGAAAGTTATTTGTCTATAGAATTTCTTAAAATCCCACATCAGAGGAACATAAATCTAATTTAGTAACAGCTTAACCTTGTTGCATTTGACTTTTCTAGTAAATACTAGACTTTTTCTGTGTTCTACCAAAATTTTCTCCACAGTAAATCTACTTTTTATATCTTTTATATATTTTGTACTTTTGTATATTTTATTTTCTATATTTGCCTTTTGTATTCTTACTGTTACAAAGGTCTGGGGGAAAGTTTTATTTTGAGGGATTAAATTTGAAGTCTAAACATTTAATCAAGAAGACTAAGGACTGAGGGCGCCTGGGTGGCTCAGTAGTTAAGCGTCTGCCTTCCACTCAGGTCGCGATCCCAGGGTCCTGGGATCGAGCCCCGCATCCGGCTCCCTGCTCTGTGGGGAGCCTGCTTCTCCCTCTCCCACTCCCCCTGCTTGTGTTCCCTCTCTCACTGTGTCTCTCTCTGTCAAATAAATAAATAAAATCTTTAAAAAAAAAAAAAGATGACTAAGGACTTCATTTGTAGAAGTAGTGGTGCAAAAACAAATACAAAGCAAAAAAAAAAAAGTGTACATGGTTATTTTCCAACTTGGGTGATGTTTCTTCCTTAAAGAAGAGACTCTGGTGACAGAGAAATTGGCAAACACTATTATGTTATTTGGTCAAAAATTAGAATTTGGGCATGCAGAGATTACTGAGAGGGACAAATATGGATTTGAATATATGGTCAAGGATAAAATAAGCCCACAACTATATCTTGAAGCAAACAGGAATAGTGTAGTTGTTCCTTATATTTGGACCTTTATCTTAAACATCTGTATTATTCTACAATGTATTAATTATCAGGTAAATAAAGAGAACAAACTCAAATATGATTCAAAGTGGCATACCATGATCTCTATATTTTCCAAGTTAGGCATCAAATTTTATGAAAAAAGGATCTTCATTTACCAGTGTCTTCTTGATTTGGCATCAGCTGCCTACTTTCCTAAGTGTGAAAGAAACTTTCTTCCTCTGAAATAACTCCATTTCTGCAAACAGTATCAATTCAAATAAGTATTAAGGATTTAGTCTCTCAATGTTTGGACGTAGAGTCAGAGAATAGTATACTGTGGAAGCTCAAAGCTGATGAGTGATTACAAATTCAGACCTGTTTTTCTATAATACGATTCTAGGTGAAATGTCTTCAGGCAGTGGTTTAGACAATATAGAGAAATGTTAATTTGAAAACATTTTATACTATAGGTAACTAAGGATGATTTCATTTTTGGACATCTTTTATTTTTTTAATTGTGGGATGGCTAGATTGAATGAGGTAATATACATATAATCATAGTAAACACATCAACCTATCCTTTCAAATATAATCACTTTTTCTTCCTATCTCCCCTTTAGTGGTAGATTTCATTCTGTCCACCTATTGCACCTACTTGTAATATTGAAATCTTGCCTTTTAATACAACTTCTCTATTTGCTTCATTGACCTATTATGTATTGTAAATCTAATCTCGCTTAAAAAGCGTCCTTTCCTACTCATATTAATTAATGCCTTTCCCTTCTCTCTTTATTTTCCATTATTATTTAATTTTACTGCTGTATTTCTATATTACTCTGAAGTGAAAATTGGAATAAAAAACTGAGAATTGCAATATTGTGATAACTAAGCAGATACTCTGTCATGTGTATGATTATTGTGGTATTTACGTGCGATGTAGGTGATGAAAAGCTGTTAGCAAATTTTATGCTCACTTTCCTGTAATGTAGTGTTGATTTCTAATCGCTTTTTGAAGCTGCTTTTCAGTTTTTCATCCTAATGCTATTGAATATAAACTCTTCAATATAAGAAAATAAGCCATAATTTCGTAACACTGGATACAGGGCATATTTTTAAGAGATAAAGCTTTAATTCAGCTGATACTTTACCGTATGTATTGCCTGAGTTGTAAACATCTCTCATACAAATATACTGCCCAAGTGGGTGAAAACTCGACTTTCACTGCATCCAGGGAAATTCTTCTTCCTTGTCCTTTACCAAGGCCATCACAGTGGCCCCTTCAAAAGAATTGCTGACCCTAGGGATGACTCCCCCTAGGTCCAACTTTTGATCTTCCTCCCTTTTTCTGAATTGGCAGTTGGTGCTGGGGCTGGCTGAATCCAGCAACATGCCAGGGAGTCTGCTTCTCCATGTCCTCCCTCCACATTAAGTTCAGGACACCTTATCATGCAATGCAAACATTGGCTTATGCTGATATTGCTGGAAAAAGACTTGGGGTTTCTCCTGTGCCTCTCTAGAAAATCAAATTTCAATTGTGGTCTCCGTATACAAGAATGTGTCATATACAAATGTCACACAGCTTTACTAATACTTAAATAGCAAAGGTTTATAATGTTCTTTACAAACATTACATATGTGGGAAACCCAAGGTAATCCCTAATTCAATATCTCACTTGTTTTCCAATATGCTTTTTGAATGAGTGGTGTTAGTGTGTTATGAACAGACTATAACTCTCAGGTAAGCTAAGCTTTGTGCAGCTAATATGAATATTTTTGGTGGCAATAAATCTTTTCTTTCGAAGAACGACTACTGCCCTCCCACCCCTAGTCCATGGAATTTTGTTGTTGTTGTTGTTGTTTGTTTTTGTTTTTGTTTTTTTAGAGTTTATTCTGTATCCCTGTCTTTAACATAATCTACTCCTAGACTTGTAAACACATGACCTATGACCCAAGCCTTAATTATCAGGATATCCCACTCTGCCACAGGGATGATTTCCAAAACAAGTGGGGAAGCTTTTCTGAATTTATCGGCGTCTTTACAAGAACTTTTTACAGAGCTGTAAAGATCCTTTAAAGAAGGTCAGTCTGAAAATGTGATTTGCAGAGAAGGTGAAGCCACAAAATGGACGGGAGAGATGGGGTGACCCCGTTCTGGGTTCTTGGAGCTCACGTCTGCCTTTCATCCTCAAAGCCCAGGCAGGGTGGTAGAGGCTTACTCTGTAGCGTTATTCTCTTGATTGCTTCCCTGAAACTGGTTTGATTTCTCAGGCTCTTCCATCACTGGCATAATACCTGTTTTCTCTGTTTTAAATGCTCGGTTTTGTTTCTTGTTGTCCCCTCCCCCCCCTTTTTTTTCTGTCCGAACATGGATAGATTCACTTTTTAGATCTCATTTTCTGCTTGTTCGTTCATTTTGGCAACAACAGTATCTTATTCCCCAAAGACTCACCAAGAAATCTAATAGATAAAATGAATAAAAGTAGAGGTACTAGTAAAGCTGTTGAGGTGACATGATTGTATATAACCTAACTGGTTTGATTTTTCTAGTTCTCTGCCTTCCCAGATCCTTAAGCACTACTTAATACAGCTAAAAATACACTGCTTTATTCTTTTCAGCTGAGGACATATAGTTATACTATAAATGTATAGATGCCTTAAAAATAGAAGAATCTTAGAAATCTTGATATACTTCATCATATAGGGAATGGTGATGTCCTTGTTTCATTCAGATAAACATCTTTGAATATACTTCTCTCATATCTGCTAATCCCTCCAGAAGTTTTAGTTTCCTGTACTGTCCTTTACTGGAGACTTTACCTTATCTGTATCTTCCCACCATTAAAAGACTTCTCAATTCTTGGGGTTATTTGTGGCTAATTCCACACTCATCTTCAAAACACACTGCTGGTTTACTGTTGCTGTATGCACTGCCCTCCCTCCCCCCAGCCCCCATGCTCACTCTTGAGCTCTCTGTGTCTCTGTCTGTCTGTCTGTCTCTCTCTCACACACACACCAGCACTGCATTTAAAAATGTCATAAAACCTTTAGATAATTTCTCATTTTTTGTTCTCTTGGATGCTTACCAACTAATTCTGCCCATCATAGACCCTGATTTACAGGGATCAGATCCCATCTTTGCACCAAATTGTAGATGTGGTATTTTAAAAGAGTTCTGTTAGAGGAAGTAAATTGTGGGATGGCTAGATTGAATGAGGTAATATACGTGTAAGACAATATTGATTAAATAGGAAATGCTGAAACAATTACACAGAAGTAAGACTGCTCCAGGCAGCAATTCGCAGTGTCAGACATCCTTTCTAAACCAGACCTGCCAGGGGGCAGCTTGCATCCCTCCACAGGAAATCATCTTTCTTGAGACACAGTAATTCATTCAACAATTACTTATTTAATACCTATTCTTTCCCAGTCAGTGTATTAAGAACTGGGAGCACCAGGATTACAGGCATGGATCATATCTTCAAGGACCTTGCATTTTAATAGAAAGACAGGGATATAAATGATTACAATGTGAGGTTGCACAGTGAGAATGAAAGCTTGGATAAGGTACTGCCAAAGTTGAGAAAATTGGGATGTAAGGCTGCCTGAGGAGGCTTGGCTGAGTGGCGTGCAAGGTCAGACTCTGAAGTTATTCCATGTAACTGAGGCATAGCGGGGAGAGTATGGGTGGAGCGGAGGCCCTGATTTGTGGATCCAGCCAGCTTCCTAAAGGTAGATTATTTATTTTTATAAAGAGGGGACAGGCACATTACATTAATGAACACAACACATGGTTTGTATAAATGGACAGAGATGGTGCATCCTAAGGAAGTGGCAGGCCTTGGAAAGAGGCCGAGTCAGAGCCAACAACCTCTATAAGCCTTATTTTGAATGTACTTACAATTCTCATTGGTGTTAAAAGATACATCAGAGGCAATGTGTGTTAAGCACTTAGCACAGCGTCTGTCACGTTCGAGGTACCCCAAAATGCAGGTTATTCACAATAGCCCGAGTCTTAGTGCAAGCAGTGAAGGTGGCGATGCTGGTAGAGTGATTTTATATGGTCTCTTGGAATTAATTCTTTAGTCCAGTCATTCTATGCCTGCTTGATACTAGACGGGAAGATAAACTCAGGACATTCAGAATTTTTTTTTTTTCTAGTGATTGGAGTATTAACAAATAATGATGAAATTTCTCTGTACTGGGAAGTGTGCTTAATTTAGTTTTAAAAGGCATATAAATAGTCCTAGTTCTGTCCAGTCCTGATTTTAAAGTCCATTATAACCTATCACCATGGAAAGGTCAAATCTGCACCTACCCATTTGTAGGTGATGTAGATCGTCCAGTGACTGAGGTGAATCTAAATAATGGCCTCCATTTATGCTGTCCAGACCTATTGTTTTCAAAAAGGGCTCAGAGGCTGAGGTACTTGAACATGGAGTTCTGGCTTGAGTGAAATGGGACTGCTGTCAGCTCCAGGGAATGGTTCACTAAAGGTTTAGGCACTGCTCTTAGGGGAAGAAGTGGTTTTTTTCAGGAATCAAAAATCTCCTCAGTAATTCTTGGAGTGGAAAAAACAAAACAAAACAAAAACCCAAACTGCAAACATTAAGCCTCTGATACAGTAGGGACCAATTCTTTTCTGCTCCTTTGTGAAGTATGCATTTATTAGAAGACAGGGACTCTTGAGAAACATCCATCCATTCACACAAAACAAATTCACAGCCTGAGCTTACCCTAGGATTGTCCTTCTATGAAGAGCTAGTAGAAGTGGTTGAAAATCATAGCCAGTACTCCTCATCCTCACTCTTTGATGGTAATATGTCATCTGCAGGTTTCATTAGTAATTGAATCAGGAATATTTTAAAATCACAGTTCATTGGTATTGTTATGAACTTTAATTTTACTTTGAAGTATCTTACCATGAAGTACTTTGATATTTGAAGTACAAATTTTATGAGTTGAAATATTTTTCCACGAGAGATTTTGGAATGGTGTATTTTACTTTTATGTATATAAATGATCTGTAAAAATAGACTAATCTTAATCATACTCTTTGTATTGTTGACTCCAATCTTAAATTTGAGTACTTACAGCTCTTGTGTGATTTTTCTGAAAAATTAATGTTAGTCTAAAATAAGTATGTCAAGGGACGCCTGGGTGGCTCAGTCGGTTAAGCGTCTGCCTTCAACTCAGGTCATGATCCCAGGGTCCTGGGATCGAGTCTCGCATCGGGCTCCCTGCTCCGCGGAGAGCCTGGCTTCTCCCTCTGCCTCTGCCTCTCTCTCTCTATCTCTCATGAATAAATAAATAAAATCTTTAGAAAAAAAATAAAATAAGTATGTCAAATGCATGTATTTTTTAAGGAGAAAATAATGAATCTAGTGTGTGCCAATTAGGTTTCACCACACAAACTTAGATCCACACACTCGGGCTTTTCTGTGTGAAGATTATTTCTGCTACATAAATGAGACATTAAGGGCACGGCAATGTTTGCTTATGGATCCAGATTGCTTCGTGGTTATAAGGTAACCAGGTAACAAACAAGGAATTCACTTGAAAAGAATATTTTCACTTGCTAATTCTCTTTTCTGGGTTTTCATTGTCTCATGCCACCCAACATTAAATAGTTACAACCGTATCGATATTTAGTGATGCAAAGCTTTTATCACATGATGCATTTCACTTCTGACTACTGCTGAGAATAATTCTACTGTTTAGTACTCTAAAAATATTTTCATATGAAATTACCTGTCTTGTTGATTACAAGACACATTTTTTTTTCCTGGTATTTTTCACTAGTTTGAGGAAACGGCAATGGTGGTGCAGGGAAAGATGTTGTAGAATATTTTATAGTCTATAATTTTAGAGAGATCATGTAAATGCAACAAGAAACAATAAAAAAAAATCATGTCTTAGCAACCTTTTCTAAAGTGACCGTTATTGATTATATTTCTAGGCCTAATATGTTAAAAATAGGACTTTAAAAAACTCTTCCTGAGTTCTATATTTAATGAAAGGTATTATCCATTGCAATGAAATTTCGAGATACTGGAAATGCTACAATACAGTTGGACAGAAAGTAGTGATAAATATCATGGAACTGTTTTACTGCAGGGATTGTAGAGCAAACATTTTAGAGAAATTTGCAGTTCCGTGACTAAATTCACTAGATTGCAAATAAAATTGGCTTAGCTAAATGCATTATGGTGTGCATTTACAACAGAATAGTATGTAGCCATTAGAAAAGATGGTATTTAATGATGGGGGAAATGTCCATAAGCATTTTGTTCAAAACACATTGTTAAACTAAAAAAAAGTTGACTAAACTTCAGTAACTTTCAATTTTTCTTAAAAGTGCAGATGTATTCATAAGCAAAACATCTATAGAAACAATTCAAAATGCTAGCATTTGCTAATAGGATGTTTAGTTGATTGGTAGGATAACAGATGAATATTTTATTTTTAGTTATGTATATTTTCTAAGCTGTCTCCAGTGAATACATAATCAAATAAGATAGATCAATGTTATAAATGTTTGTATTTAAAATAGTCCTCTCGGGCGCCTGGGTGGCTCAGTTGGTTGGGCGACTGCCTTCGGCTCAGGTCATGATCCTGGAGTCCCGGGATCGAGTCCCGCATCGGGCTCCCTTCTCGGCGGGGAGTCTGCTTCTCCCTCTGACCTCCCCCCTCTCATGTGCTCTCTCTCATTCTCTCTTTCAAATAAATAAATAAAATCTTTAAAAAAATAAAATAAAAAAAATAAAATAGTCCTCTCACATCTTAAACACGTGCATGTGATTGGAAACATGGCATTCTTTATGCATCTTAACACAATGCTTACTGTAGAAGAGTTCCTAAATAGTGAATAAATGCAAATATATTTGGTAAAAGAACAGTTATTTATATTTTTTGAAAAGGAGTACGTAATTGGAGAATGTGACACACATTTACTTAGTGAGGCCCAGAATGCTGTCCCTGTGGGGAGACGTACACCATGGCTTTACTTTTATGGAACCGAAGATCATGAATTTGAATCCTGACTTCAGAGAGGTTAACTTTAAAGTTATTTGTGTTACTGTGTTCTACTTTTTCTCAGTTTCCTAGTTTCAGTTCATCATCTCTAAATTGGTTAAGGATCCCATACTAGTATTCAACTTGGAGTTCCAACATGTTATAACACAACACAGAAGATCTAATACTTTGAATGACTTTGGTTATTTTGTGTAGTTTGACAGTGGAAATGGTGGGTTAAGGGATTCCCATTTTAGATGCATTCCTGGATTACCAATTACAATACTAATTTTACAATACCAAATACAATACCAGTACAATTCTACTCTATTAGGCTTCTTTGATCACCCCTTCAGAGCCTCCTCACTTTCTTCTGCTTTTCAAAGTTGTCTGTTATTTTAACACAATAACAATAATAATTAACATAACAATCTTTAATAATAATAACAACATAATTAACATAATAATCTTTTACTGTGATTCTTTATTTGTGTTTTAGTATCTTTCAGCCTTCCTTGGCAGTTGGTTCAACAAACATGATCAATCTCTGGCCCATAGTTATTATTTTGGGACATTGTTTCTTTTGTCTTTAAGTTCTCTTTTCTATGGTGTTTTTCCCCCTGTAATTTTTAACTAAAAGTAATAGTTTAATTCACTAAATGCCAGCTGGCATTGTATGTGATTGTAGAGATAAAAAATAGATCTCTGGCCCCTTCCTTCATTCTTCACTCTTACAGTCTACAAATATTAAACTGGAGTTGTTAGAGGCTGAGATTCTGAAGTCAACTTGCCTGTGTTCAAATCCAAACTCTGCCAATAATTAACTGTGTGACTTTGGACAAATTCCTCAACTTTTTTTTTTTTTTAATTTCTCCACTTCTGAGTTTGTTTCCTCATATGTAAGATGAGGATGATTATAATAGGTGTTGCAGAATGATGGCCGCTTAAAGATGTCCATGTCCTTGAATATGGTACCTTACATAGTTACATCCCCTGCAGATAGGATTTTGCAGATGTGATCTTGAGATGGAGAAATAATCCTTAAAAATGAAACAGGCAGGAATTGAGAGTTAGGAAATGTGCTGAAAGCAGAGCACCAGGGTAATGTAGCATGATAAAAGCATGACTGGCCACTGATGGCTTTGCAGATAGTGGAATTAAGCCATGAACCAGGAATGTGGATGGTCTTTCTAAGCTAGAAAAGGCAAGGAAATGGATTCTCCTCTTGAGCCTCCGGAAGAAACTGGTCTTGTTGACAAACTGATTTTAGCTCAGTGAGATCCATTTTAGAATTCTGACCTCCAGAACCATGATAATAAATTTGTTTTTTTCTTTTTTAAGTCATTAAGTTTATGATAACTGATTATAGCAGGAAAAAGATGTAGTAGGGCTTCCAGGAGAATTTTAAAAGTTAATATTGGTGAAGCAGTTAGAGGAGTATCTTATAATAAACACTATATATGTGCTTTTGTACAATAATTAGGTATGTTCCTGAAGAAATAAGTATTGAGAAGTATCAGCTGCCTCCTACAAATACTTCACATGCAAATAGACAGAAAATATATGTAAAGAACTGTCCCTATTCTTCAGTTGTAATATACCTTAAAGGAGACTACACAAACATATTAAAAATTGTGTATATATATAACGTGTAATATACATTATAATGGAAAGCTGCTGAGGCTTTGGCATATCCATGTGATGACACAATGGTAGAGATGAGAAGTAGATGTTATGTGCGTTGCTTCAATGATGTTAGGCTAGTACTCTTAGAACGCTGTGAACATAATGCTTGCCTTTGGTTAAATGCCGAGGGGGGAAAAAGCTTCCCCAAAACAGTGCTTTCAGTTCAGATGACAGAACTTTAGTTGGGAGACACCCAATTTAGTTTTAGAGAAAACCCCAAAAGTATTAGCATGCATCTGGGTGCTTGAATAGTAAAAGGCCTTGACTTGTGCCCAAGGGAAGTAAAAACTCCACTTGAGAAACCTGGATAAACAGAAGATGCTGCAGTGGGAACCTTATGCGGCTGGTCCACTTAGGATCGACTTTTCAGGTGTTCTTGTTCAGTGAAGAGCTTGCAGCTGTCAGTATAATCGCAACAGATGGTCATCCATGACTCCTTGTCTGCCACTTGGTTTGAATCAGTACTTTTGTGACTCCAATTACTAAAGCTTTGCAACGTCAAACCACATGCCTGACTCCTGGGAGAGGGGAGTTTCTCTTCCCGGGCCTCCATGAATGACCACCTAGGAATGGGGTCATGAGAGATCTCTCAGTCGGAGATTTTAAGGGTATATCTATCTCCCACAGGTCAGGTCAAATTGAAATACTGGGGGTGGGAGGCATTCCCTTTTGAGAGATGATCAAGGGGATCATCACTGTTTTATCAGAATACATAGTGTATTCCAGGCCATCAATAAGTTGGGGTAACTGAAGTCTGCTGGATGATCACCATACGCTGTGCAAAAACCTCTATCTATATATTTCACTATTGGTACAGTTTGATTTTCCGATAATAGAAGAGAGACATCTGCAGTTTTCTAGTATTAAAACTAAAGAAAATGAAAAAGTACTTTTATTTGCATTCCAAAGAAAGCTGTTGTGTATTACTAACTTAAGTGCTTAATATGTACTATTACGTTCTACACGTATTGCCTTTTAAACCTCATAATTCTCTTAAATACATGTTGATTCACTCCTCTCTTCTTCATAGATGAGAGCACCAATGTACACATAACTGCTCCAGTATACATACAGCCTATATTCATCAAAGACTGCCTGTCTCAACTCAATAATTCTGCCTTTACAACCTCTTCTGGGCACTGTACGATTACCCCACAAAATACAGGGCCAAAGTTTCACATAGGAAGCAAACACACACATATGTGTTAAATCCTAAGAGTTTGGTGAATGGGGTTTACTCTGTGACCTTATCTCGTGCATCTCTGGAGATTGAACTTGACTGTGCACAGCTGCTATACTAAATTTTAAAAACCCACAGGAAGCACAGAGAAGCTTGCACCACAGAGGGCCTGACAGTGCCTTTTGTCAGAAGGCCATAGCACTAAAGCAATGTAGCTGAAATGTACTTTCATCCCAAAGTGCTCCAATCTTAGAAGTTACCTGAAAGATGCAACACATTTATCTTCCAGACGACAGATTCCTAGTGGGTTGCTCTTCGATTTTCCTAGCTGCAGGATTTTCCTCCACCAGGGGGCACCAGAGCAACAACGACGGCGCAGGGATTCCTAAGTAAAAAGAACTGATTTTCCCCTGAATAACGATGACTCATCCATGGAGATGGGGCAATAGATGGCATCTAAGGGCACAATTCGTGATCAACCAAAGCTTTACAAGAGTCCATGGTGTTAGTTTTAAATTAAGGAAGGATAAAATAATTTATACAGAGAATTCTGAAACTGTATTTTGTCTATTAGAATATTCCTCCCGCCAAATATGTCTGAAGTCATTATCAAGAAATTATGGTTTTCTGCCTACTACTTTACGTTTCCTAATGGAAATGCTTCCTAGAAGAAAGGCCAAAAGACCTGTTAAAAAGGTCAGAGACAAATAGTAAAATTAGCTACTTAACAATAGAAATAGTGGCATTTGGGTACAGAAAGCATTTTTATTTTTTAACTAGAAAATTCTTGGAACTCCACACAGTAAATATGAATCCTAAAACTACTGCTAAGAAATTTTAAGAAGGTATAGTACCCATTCCAAGTATCTCATTGCAGCTCTCAGAATAACAAAGAAATTTTGTATGTTTTCTCTTCCCATACTTGTTTGTGTGTGTGTCTGCACCATATAGGTGTCATAGATATTATACAATATATGGTGTGTATGTTTTATGACAATTGACACATACTGTTTATAGGTGTACTTTTTACATTTTGTTCACTTCATATATCATGAACATCTTACCACATGAGAACACAAATACCTACAGTCCCTGACTGAGAGTACAACTTAGAATTTTTTGACTTTACGATGCTGTGAAAGCAATATGCATTCAGTAGGAACGATAGTTGAAAGTTTGAATTTTGATCATTTCTTGTGATGGCACGATACTAAGCAGTATGATATTCTCTTGCGATGCTGGGCGGTGGCAGCCACAGCTCCCCATCGACCAAATGATCACCAGGGTGAACAGCTGACCCAGAACCATGCTGTACACATACAACTATTCTGTTTTTCACTTTCAGTCCGGTATTCAATATGTTATATGAAATATTCAACATTCTGTTATAAAATAGGCTTTGTGTTAGATGATTTTGCCCAACTGTAGGTTAATATAAGTGTTCTGAGCATGTTTAAGTTAGGCTAGGCTGAGTTATGATGTTCAGAAGGTTATGTGTGTTAGCTGCATTTTTTTACTTAAACCCATCATAAGTTGAAAATACTGGCATGTAACCCCACTGCATGTCGAGGAATATCTGTAGTTCCTTTTTAATAAACTAGATATTAGACGTCTACATTACTGAAATAATAGAAATACACTAAGCTATATTATTTCTTTTTATTCTTTTATTTTTAAAACATTTATTTTAGAGAGCGAGCCCACTGGTTGGGGGGAATCTCAAGCACACTCCACACTGAGCACCCAGAGCCCCCACTGGGGCTCAATCCCATGACCCGAGATCATGTCCTGAGCCGAAACCAAGAGTTGGACGCTCAACCCACTGTGCCACCAGGCGCCCCTATATCATTCCTTTTTTAAAAAGTGTATTCTTTTACCCATTCAGGCCTAGTATATATTTGGCATGCAATAATTCCCTTGAGTGACTGGATATTTCTCCATTCTTTAAGGAAGGAACCCTGCACACCATATACCTCTCTGGGACAGTGACAGTACACGTGAACTTACTATGAAGTGTCAGTTGAGCAGTAGAGACAGCTGCTTATTTCACTTAGTCTAATATTTCACAAACTAACTTGAACATACATCACTTAAAAAATACTAACCTGGGGCGCCTGGGTGGCTCAGTTGGTTAAGCGACTGCCTTCGGCTCAGGTCATGATCCTGGAGTCCCTGGATCGAGTCCCGCATCGGGCTCCCTGCTCGGCAGGGAGTCTGCTTCTCCCTCTGACCCTCCTCCCTCTCATGCTCTCTGTCTCTCATTCTCTCTGTATCAAATAAATAAATAAAATCTTTAAAAAAAAATACTAACCTAAATCTCTGCAGACACAGATTGTAATACCTCCATTCTAGGCTAATTCTTCCATTTGCTTTGATCCTAGAGAGTGCTCCTCAAATTTTAATCTGCCTGTTGATCACTTGAGGATCTTGTTGAATTGCCGATTCTGACTCAGTGGGTCTGGAGTGGAGCCCAAGATTCTGCATTTCTAATTAGCTTCCAGGTTATGGTAGCCTGTCTGTGAATAGCTGACCAGTGAGCACTTATATTAGAAGACAGGATGTAATTCACATGGTGTTGTTTTGATCATATGAAATGGCAGGAAGCAGTAATTTGAATGACCTTTTCAATTCATAAAAGGAAGTTTTCCCCCTTTATTTTTTAGTGATTCATTGTCGGTGCTTTACATTTGAGTGAATTTTTAATACTATCTTTGAACATGGGTTAAGAAAGCTCTCTAAGGAAAGTAGCATGGTTAATACTGTATGTGAGAGATTATTTTAACAACAATATATTAGCCAGATGTTGGAGTGAGAGAAATGAGCTAAGAAACAAATGTTGTTGTTTTATTCACCCTGCCAAGTACTGCTATCCCTGTCTGATATGTGTGAAGTTGCATGGCAGCCTTTTTTACCATGGGTAAGCTGTTCAACATACATAACAGATGGGGTCATAACTTCCCAATTCCATAAACATGGTCTCCACTCCTGGAGGCAGTAATGTATTAAGATGCTTTTTCAAAGTGTTTATAGTAGGTGCACTGCTGGCGTTTTACACGTTATTGAAGCTCAGGGCAGCAATAACTTGTAATGTAGTTTTCAACATAGCTTCAATGTGTTTTTAGGGGTGAGGTACAATAGATAAGAAATACCTTAGTAAATTGTTATTTTATTCTGTCACTTGGTTCAAGAGTGTTCTGCCTAGCATTTCAGTGTGAATTTGCAATTGTTTGGACATCATTATTTTGATATTTTGTCCTTTGTAGGACCATCTTGTCAGTGAGGTTTTCAGTTACCTCTGGTAAATAGTATCCCACTATAGCACACTCAAAATATTTCTCCCAAGATTGATAGCGGCATGCTACTCTCTAAAATCCAGTTAACCTCATTGGAGACACAGCATCACCAAAAGACAAGAAAAAAAAATATATGACTCTAGTGGAACATATGGGAAATATATTTCAGGAAGGAGATTTATGTTTTAAGGTTTTTCTGGGAGCGTTATATTGATCTATTGAGCAAACACATTTGTAAGGTACCTAGCACGTGCAATAGGCCATTGAAACACATTAATATCAGGGATTTCATTATTCCAGTTTCTAGACCTTAATTTCAGGAAACAATGATATAGTAATGAGAACATAATTACTGCTATCCAGGAGTTCAAATCTAGTGAAAGCCTTAAAGTAAAGGATGGGAATATCTTAATAAATACATTATAGCAAATGCCTAAGTTTTAAGGTGACAGAGAAAAGAGAATAGCCAGTTGTTTCAGATGGACCTGTTGATGGGGGAAGTGAATGTGCAGAGAAGCAAAGATATTATTGCTATCATTATTATTATTCACTGAAAATTTAGTTCTGAAAATTCTCCATGCCACCTCCACTCCTTCCTATTTCCCACACAAATAGTGTTACACATTCCATAGACAAGGAAATTATATTTTCTTTTCCATAATATTAAGGTATTTTTGCGTTTTATTACAGTCTTACAAATGATCTCATGTATTAGATTTTAGCCTACTGATAAGAAAGACTAGAATTTGCTTATTCACCATTATATTCTTGTCCCCACCATTTACTTCCACCTCAGTAACTATTAATGGACACTATAACTGCCCACAGTAAAACATAGTGTTATTTTTGGTTTTCTATGTTGTAATAAAACACATGAAGAAATGGCTATAAAAATAGACCTTTGATATTATTCATCAGTTTCTTGTTTGCAAGTTTCAATCATGTCTTAATGGGGATAGCACTTCTCTTCATTGCACTTTAAGAGAATTGATGGCATTAGTGGATTGAGATCAAAAATATTTTTCATTGTCTCACAGTATACTGGTTCTGCTTCCCTGGAGAACCCAAACTAGTACAGCAAATATATGGTAAAATCTATATAGAGATGCTAAAGGGAATAGATTTGGGGGACATAGGAGTCAATTTTGGACATGTTGAATTTGAGATGTTACTGAACAGACAAGTGAAGTTATCAAAGAGGCCTGTATATTTTGGAAAGTCTTACTAGAGATAGAAATTAAAATGTGGAATTAGTTGCATATTCATAGTAAAGAAGACAACAAAGGATTGAGTTACTCTACTCTTAAAAAGTTGGGGTAAAAAACAATGGAATAGGAGGTATGCCCAGTGTGTGTAAAGTTCTGGAAACCAGATGAAAAAAAAGTTATCGAAGAAGTGATACTGATCATTTGTATTGAATGCTGATTATTAGTCAAATGGGATGTGTAATATGAGAGAGAAACATTGAATTTCACAACGTGAAGTTTTTTGATGACGTTAACAAGAGTTTTAATTACAAAATGAGGACAAAAGCATAATTAGAGTTTGGATAAGTGAGAAAAAAGGAGAATGTTTGCTGTGGCTGCCATACAAAATGCCACAGACTGGTTGGCTTAAATAACAGAAATGAATTTCTTCACAGTTTGGGACGCTGTATATCCAAGAGCAAAATATCAGCAGGGTTGCCTTCTTAGGCCTCTTTCCTTGGTTGGTCTCTTCTCTTGGCTTTCATGTGGTCTTTCTTCCCTGTGTCTGTTTCCTAATATCTACCTCTTATAAGGACGCCAGTGATACTTGATTAGGGCCAGCTGTACTTAATGCATTTTAACTTAATTACCACTTTGAAGACCATATTTTCAAATATAGTCACATTTTGAGATATTTGGGATTAGGACTTCAACGTGAATTTTGGCAAGAAATAATTCAGCCTATAGAACTCTGCCTCTGGTCCCCCAAACTTCATGGCCTTGGTGCAAAATATGTTCACCCATCCCAGCTGCCCCTGAGTCTCCACCTATTCCAAAATTAACTCTAAATTCATGATCTCACCCAAATATCCTCTAAATCAGCAATGGTTGAGAATCAAGGTATAACTCATCCTGAAGCAAAGTTCCTCATTAGCTGTGAACCTGTGAACCAGAGGAGTTATCTGTTTACAAAACACAGTTGTAGTACAGGTATAAGACACACATTACAATTCCCAAAGGGAGAAATTAGGGAAGAGGGGGAAAGATCACAGGACCTAAGCAAGTCTGAAAATTAGCAGGGAAAATTGCATATGATTTTAAGGCTTAAAAATAATTGTTTGGCTCAGTGCTCTTTCCTTTGGGTCCACCAGGGTGATGGCCCTAACTTAGATGCCCATCAGTGTGGTGACTCTTTCTCCTCATTTTAACTTGCTCAACTGTTTTAGCACTCTAAATACCTGATCTTCAATTATAGTAACATTGTTAGATATTGGAGGTTTGGGGGGCAGACACAACACAGCCTACAACAGAGATTACGGGCAGTTCTTCTGAGGAGTACTAATTTTCAAAAGTCAACAAGGATATGAAACAGTATATGATGGAAAAATGTGAGTGAAATAATATGGTTCCAAAATAAGATGAATAATCCAGTAGAGGGATATTTTGATGTTGTAGAAGAAAGAGGAAGAAACTGTTGCAGTAATGTCCCTAAGTATGCTAGAGAAGATGGAAACAAGTGTAAAAATGGAGGGACTGCTTGACTTTAAGTGGAAATACATAGGGAACAGGCAGGTACAGATAATACTAGGGGTTCTGATGTGGGATGGAAATATGTAGAAGTTCTCTTGTGAGCTTTGCTTTCTTTCAGCAAAGTAGAAGCAAAGGTCATAAGCTCTAAGTGAGCCTGGTGAAGTAGAGAGTAAATGAAAATATGTAATAGTGACTTAGGGTAATTTTATCATAACTTTACCCTGGGAGGAGCCATTCTGATTTTAAGGATTTTTTTTTTTTTGCTAGACAATTTTAATGAGTAAAACAAAACAACTGGGAATGATGAGTTGTTTTTTTTAGCTTTGAGGTTTTTTTCCTATAGTATGGCAAAGCAAGGAAGGGACAAGTGAAACCAGAATATTTATGAGGGAATGACATATAATAATTAGCCTTATGTTTTAAGCTGTGTAAGAGTAAAGATGTAAAGGTGACAAGGGAAAATGAAATGAAATAGGGGTCCTGTTAGAGTCAAGAGATTCCTGGAGTTTAGGTTCTCTAAAGAAGGGGTCTGAGAATAGAAGAGGTGGTAATCAACGAGCGTTAGCATTTGGAAAATTAGACCACAATACTAACTTGTGGCAATTTAGTGAATGGTATGTCTTCATTTGTAGCTGCTGCATTTAATGCAGTTTAATGAACAGTTAGAATCATTTGAATAGTTTATTATGTTTAGTTTAATTAGTGTTCTATGCTGCCTTATAAATTACCAGAAACTAAATGACTTAAAATATCAATCATTTTCTGTAACCATTTCTGTAGGTCAGAAGGCTGGGAACTGCATAGCTGGGCTCTGTGCTTAGAGTCTCATAAGACTGAAATCATGGTATTGGTTGGCTGCATTCTCATCTGAAGGCTCAATAGGAAAGGATCCACTTGGCAACTGCTCTCAGGTTGTTGACGCATTTCAGTTCATTGTGGTAAAGATTTCTCAGCAGCTTTTTAAATGGATTTTTTTTAAGGTCAGCAATAGTCTCTACTCCAAATCTCTGACTTCTAGACCATCTTTTAAATGACTTTCCCGAATAGATTAGGGCTACCAGAATAATCTCCCTTTTGATTGATTTAAAGTAAATTGATTAGGGTATTTAACTGCATACAAAATCCTTCACTTGTGCCATATTCTATTGATTAGAAGCAAATTCCATGTTTTGCTTGCCATCAAGATGAAATAATAAAAGGCTATGATTCATGACTAGGGTTGTGGTTAGTTTAGGCTAACACAAAAATGTGTACAGTGAACTATGTATTATTTAAAGGTGTTTTTTCAGTTTTATGTTCACCCACAGAGGGTTAACTGCAATGAGAATTACCCTGTTACAAATGTAAACTACAAGAAAGTTGGGGGGTGGATGGAGAAATAACTGTTTTCAAACATTGAATGTAGGCATCACAGGTCTGTGATCATGGATCACATGAGAGAATCTCATGAGAAAAGGGAAATATGATACCTTTGACTTCTAGCATATTATCTAGAGAAAGTTTCTATCCATGTCATAGAAAATGTCAGGGGGGATCCAAACATAATCCAGTTGAGTTGGGAAGATAGGCTGTTACTTGCAGAAACCAAAGTGAGTATAACTTTAAGGGCAGAATACCAGAAATAGAGGAGATTGATGATTGGTAAATAGGTAGATAGAAGAGGAAACTCTAGGGAGGAGGGGAGGAGAGAAGAGGGTGTGTTATGGAGACCTGCAGAAGGATCCTCTCAAGTATTTGGCTGAAAATTGATCCATCTTCCAAGGAGGCCAGGGATGGAACTACTAAGAAGCAATAGGCAAAACAATTCATGGAGATCACACAGGGTTGAAAACAATTTGCATTCTCATCATCCCAAATTAAAAAAAAAAAAAAAAACCTCTTAATACACAGGGCATCATATAGTGGCCAAAATAGTCACACCTTAGTTATAAGACTAAACAAACCCCAGAGGTAAATCTGCTCTGAACCTGTCCAAACTGAAATCAAGTGTCAAAAGGAATAAAGTGAAGGAATGTAGATAAATTGTGATCTAGAACAAATTTCAATAATCTTTTAAAGAAATACAAGAAAATTCATTAAACAAAATGACTTGCAAAACTACAAATTACAGTCAAGATTCCTAGGCATGCAAAGTAGTAGAAAAATAGATTTGTCTCCTGATAGTAGTTTCTATCATTAAAAACAGATGCAGAAAAATCAAAGCTGGAATCATAGACAAGGAGTTTCAAGGAACAATTACACATCAAATGTGTTCAAGGATTTAAAATAAAGCCTGAACATGAAGTGAAGAGTAATTAAGGTTACAAAAGACTCAGATGAAACTACTTCGCATAAATTCAATATCTGAAATGTAACAACAAAATAAAAAAAAACTGAATGGGAATAGTAACAGACATAGAAGAGAAAAATCTGTGAACTTGATGTAGCAATAAAAACAATATAGGAAAAATCCTGGAGAAAGAGACTGTAGATAAACTGACTATCATGTCCAGTGAGACAATATCAAGTAGGCTAACATTTAATTGGAGAGCATACAGAAGGGCCTAGGTTGTATTTGAAGAGGTGATAGCCAATTTAATTCATGGAAAAATAAACAAATAAGCAAAACCATGCTGAATAAACAAAGCAAGCCACACCAGAGCACATTCTAATCAAAAAACTAAAAACCAGTAGTTGAGAAAAAATAAATGGTAGCCAGGGGAAAAATGACATTTCTGCATAAAAGAACAAAGAAGAATGATTGTAGACTTGACAGAAGTTAAACTTGCCAGAAGACAATGAGGAACAACCTCATTAAAGTGCTGAAAGAAAAAAAAAATGAACCTGAAATTGAATATCAAGCAAAAAATATGCTTCAAAAATGAAGATAGACTTTTTAGGCAAACAAAAGCTTACAAATCTCACTGTTATCAGATGTTGGTGATAAGAAATATGAAAGGAAGCACTTGTGAAAAATGAAAATGACACTTGATAAACTTATGCATCTAAATGAGGATTTGGTAAAATTCAGCCTGCAGCTGTATTTGACCTAGGATGTCTGTCTCTATTTCTTGAACAGCCTGAGAGATCAGAATGTTTTTTACATTGTTAAAATGTTATTTTTTTAAAAAAGAAAAAGCATATTGAACAGAAACTATATATAGCCAGTAAAGCCTAAACAATTTATTGTCTGGCTTTTTACAGAAAATGTAAAAACTTTCAACCTAAATAAAGAGTATCACAAATGAAAACATAGGAGCATAAATGTAAGTGTGACACACATATGTTTTTCAAAATATGAAAAATAATGGAAACAATGGCTGTTTAGCAAATAGGTAGAAATAAAAATGTATGACAATATAAAAAAACCCACAATGTATACTATTGCAAGGTCTTAATCTATATGAAAGGTAGTATAATATTGATGGTAGATGGTGATAAGTTAAAGATGTATATTGTAAGCCCTAGAGTAAATATCACATTAAATAAAAAGGGGTGGCTAATAAGCCAATAGTGAGGATAGAAGATTATACTCAGTTAATCCAAAACAATACAGATCAAAAGACGAAAACAGGATGTGCAAAATGGATGAAGGGCAGTGGGGGATTTAGACTTCCAGTTATTGAATGAATAAGTCATAGGGATAAAAGGTACAGCATGGGGAATATGGTCCATGATATTGTAGTAGTGTTGTATGGTAGCAGATGGTACCTATACCTCTTTGTAGTGAGCGTAGGCTAATGTATAAAGAAGTTGAATCACTGTGTTGTACACTTGAAATGAATGTAACATTGTATGTCAACTATACTAAAAAAAATTGAAAGGAAAAAGGAAGAATACTGACACAAATAAGAAGCAAGATTTCAGCAAACTGTACCAACAATCTTATTAAATATATGGTCCAAAAATTGTAACTGTAGAGATTGTCAGACCATAATAAAATGCAAATTCATATTCTCTTTAAAAGAAATCATTTTAAATATATAGATATAGATTAAAGTGAAATAATGAAGAAAGTTCTTATGTAAACACTAATTAAAAGAAACCTGGGAATGCCTGGGTGGCTCAGTAGGTTAAATATCTGACTCTTGGTTTCAGCTCAGTCGGTGATTTCTTAGGTTGTGAAATGGAGCCCCATGTGGAGCTGTGTGCTCAGCCAGGTATTGCTTGAAGATTCTTTCCCTCTGCCCCTCCTCCCACTCATGCTCTCGAGTTCTCTCTCTTTCTCAAATAAATCTTAAAAAAAAAAAAGCTGGAAGTGGCTTTCACTCCCAGGTATGATGGAATAAGAGGAAACAGACTTATTGTCCTTCTGTAAACAACTAGGATATATATAGGAGATAAAAACTAGACCAAATACAGGAAATAACAGTTTTCAGACACTGGAACACGGGCAAAGTAGGACAACAGTCTCTAACAGAAAGGAACGAAATGAGGTAAATCCTGTGATTTCCCCTACTCTTCTGACTGTTTTCAGGCTGTAGGACAGGGAATAGGGCTATATACGGAGCTGTTTGATATCACCACATTGAGGATACACAGTTCCAATTTCAGGGATGCCAAGGCAAATACAATTTATGGGGCCAAACACTGGAGAGGAGGGTGTGCAAAGAAGATCTAGAGACTAGCAGGATTGGCAGGGAGTCTCTTAAGTCTTTGATTGAATATGTGAGTAATAAAACACCAGGAAAACAGGGAGATAAACACTGCAAAGGGGGTAAGGCAAAGAATTTCTAGAGATTATATAAAGCTTGGTAGTCCACTTTTTAAAGAACCATAGCGAACAGACCTATTTATACACAAGAAATTGAGTAGAATCCTTAGAATGGGCTTGGCTCAGTATTAAAGCCAAATTAGTCCTAGTACAGATTGTTTAGAACCCACTCTAACAGATTAAAACAAAGTCTTAAAATGATCAAACAGACTCCAAGTAACTATACTGCATCCCTGAAAAGTTTTATTCTATATAATGGAGAATGTGTGTTTTATTCTATATAATGTGAGAATGTATGGAGAATGTGTATGTATACATTTACATTCCAAAATTGAAAAGCATAAAATTCATGAGTCTGTTATTTAATAAAACCTATCTAGGGATGAAAAGGGGGGAAAAACAGGAAGAATAAGCCTATAACCAGAGAAAGTCAAGAGAAATAGATACAATGGGGATGCCATTAGGGATGTGTGCTGGAGACTAGAAGGCCGGAAGAGACAGAAGAGATACTTTTTCATTTTTCCTTCCTTTACCTAACCCCATTCTCCTGCCAAGTTCTTCACGTCTCCAGGCCTGATTTTTTTTTTAGCAGCAGCAGTTGATTACAGTATAGTTTTCCACAACACTCTTCAAAACATGTCCTGTCCTATCTCAGAGGCAACTATATCAGCCAGCTAAATAAACTCAGTTATGAATCAAATAGTATAAGCACACAGAAACAAACTTGTCAGATGACCATCTACAGGCCAATATTTGCTTCTCCAGAAAATTTATGACAAGGAAGATAAAAATTGAAGGCTATAGAATAAAAGAAACTAGAGCTATAACTCAAACAGTGGGTGGATAATCAACTAAAAAGAATTGTGTGATAATTAGGGAAATGTGGGTATACACTATCAACTAGGTGGTATTAAGAGATTTTAACTAATTTTTAGATGTGAAAATGGTATGGTTTATATAATAATTGTCAGCATGATACATACTCCAGGTTTATGGGTGAAATAGCCTGGTATGTTGGATTTGCTGAGAGGACTCAACCTTAAAGGGACAAAGGAAAATTACATACAAAATTGTTAATAATTGTTAAATCTGGCTAATAGATGCCTGGATTCATTATATAACTTTCTACTTTGTATATGCTAGTAAACTTTGAAAACAAAACATTATAGAGAGGGATGCTGGAATAACATACTCTTTTTCTAAAATTTAAATTTCACCTCCTCTCTAAATTTGGTTGAAGTTGTTATTTAAAGGGGCCTTGCAGCTCAGACTCTCTTGATAGCATCCCCATTAAAATTATCAACTTTTCCTCGCAAGTATTGTAAGCACACCCTGTTGTTTTAGAAAAAAACTTGGCAAACTGCTGTTTGAGCCAGGTCAGCCTAATTCCTATGACCAGCCATGCTGAAGTCTTAATAGCTAAACAGTTCTACCCCTCGTTTGAATCACCCTATTGAATCATTTGAAGCAAGCTGGTGTTGGTGATGGGGGATTCTACATGGTTCTTAATATACTTAGACTCTGCTTCTACTTGGCCTGGCGATAAACGTGGAGAGGTTGTAAAGGATCAGAAGGGAAGTTTTAGAGGCTAGGCTGGCACATGGTATAGCATGTATTACTCCTGCCCACATTCTAGTCACCACAAATCAGTCTTATGGTCCCACCCAACTGTAAGGGAGGCTAGAAAATTTAATTTCCTGTGTGTTAGAATCAACTAAGAGATTCACTGAATCCAAAATATTTTCTTTGCCACAGTAGACATTTGGTTTAATAAATATTCTCATATGTTTATACTTATAAACAACCCATTTAGTTTAATTTAAGCTATCAAAAGATAAACTGTCATAACAGGAGTATGAATGGAAAGTTTAATTCATGAATTTGATTGGCAGTAAATGCTTCTGAGCCATATGCCAGAATTAATATCCACCATTCATCAAAGATGTATTGAGTACCGAACATAAGGTACTATACAAAGCACTGGGGATGCAGGTCAGAGATCCTGCAAGCCAGAATCTGTTACTCTATGGAGGAGGATAAGAAAGAATGTAGGTAATAACAAAAGAGTGTGCTCTGAGAACAGGTGGAGGGAATGCCTTCTTTAGTGTTGGGTCGACGCACATTCTAGAGCAATGCGATACAGCATATTTTTAAGGGAAAGTGAGTCTATAAAAGTCAATTCAGCTTCTCCGAAACAAGTAAAGGCTAAACTTGTACTGGTATTTTTCAAACTTTTCTGTTAAGAATTTGACACTAATATAGAACAAAGGAAATATAATTTTATACGAAGTAGGTTTTTATAATTCAGATAACATATGTAATGATTTTTTTTCTATTAGATTAAGAAATTCTATTTTATGAGTCTGTTGGATCTTTAATATATCCTTGTAATAATGACATATTTACATTTACTTTTTCTGTATTTTTTTACATGCAAAGAAATATACACACATACATATGCACGTATATATAGCAACATATATTTGGGCTTTTTTATTTCATATTTTTAAATGATCTATTACAATGGATTAAATGTGCTTTAGGTTGTCACTAATACCACTTGATATATATGAACAGATATTTGAGATTTATAAACAGTAATAAAATTTAATATAACTAGAAAATGGAAAATAGCATTTATAATATGAATAAAATGTTTAATTTTGACTTACTTGAATATATGATCATTTCTGCTTATTCTCAAGCATAAGTAGTCTTAAATACACAGAAACAACTTCCAGAGTTTAGTAGCATCTTGCAGTAGAGACATAAGTAGGTTATCTTTTGAATGATACTGAATATTTCATTCTAATAAAGCTTTCAAGACATTTGAGAAAAAGATTTAAGTGCTAAAATATGCAAATATCAATTTATTTTGTTCTTATTTGCAGCATCTGATAACTTTTAGAAAGTATATTTCGAGGCACCTGGGTGGCTCAGTCGGTTAAGCATCTGACTCTTGACTTCCGCTCAGGTCATGGTCTCAACAGTCGTGAGATCAAGCCCTACATTGGGCTCTGAGCCGGGCGTGGAGCTTGCTTGGGATTCTTTCTCTCCCTCTGCCCTTCCCCCCCCCAAAAAAAGATGTTTCATAAAAAGCATGATAATTATGAAAATCAGAAAAGCTAAAATTAAACTTGGTTTATATCTTGTAAGACATTTATAATAAAATTGCATGCAATATGTGCATGTAATACACGTAAAATACATGCATACACGAACATATACTTTTACCAAAGGGCAAACTATACATTACTATTTTGTAACCAATTTCTTTAAACCTCTAGTGGCATATCACAAAATATTTTCAAGATAAATATTAATCTACAACTTCATTTTACTGACAATATAGGATTCTATTTTATGAGGATGACGAATACCATTACCTATATTTAGATGATAACCAAGTGGCCAAGCCTCACTCTCTTCCCCCACTACCTCTTTTCCAAAATTAACACATGTACACATTCAAATACAGGTTTTAACTAGTTTTCCATTGCCTACTAAATAAAATTCAGACTTGAGATCTTGCCATTAAATAATAAAAAGGACAATTGATGTATGTTCATATTATAACTCCATTTCACTTTACTGTGTACTTAGTATGTGCTGGGATGAAAAATTTTGTGTATTTTAAATAAATAAATTGGAATTTCAGATAAGTGATTAGAGCAAGAAAACTTGTTTCAGATCTTTGAGGCCATATTCTGAAATAAGAACTATTTCACATCCACATGCATACGAAATATTGTACCCAGGATACATACTGAGTTCAGATCTCAGTATCCAGTTCCTCAGCACATCAAGGAATCACTGGTGATATTTTTATCAGTGGGATTTATAGAGTATTCTCTACACAGCTCAAACCCCTTTTTGTGATGCATAGAATCTACTTGGATGCTCAATTATTACTTACCCTTGATTACTGAACTCTTAACATTTACATCTGGGAATGATTAAAATGATATAAAATACACATCCTATGTAGGCTCTGTTTCCATCCAATGTATGCTGGAATGCTTAGATTTTATGTAAGTTTGCCTCAGCACATGTGGTAAAAGTTGGGTTAGCCTAATTCTAAAGTGTACAGACAAAATTCAAGTTCTTCAAGTACTTTCTGTGACTTTCACATGAGAATGCATAAAAAATAAGTAAAGAAAAATTTAATTTCTGGTAATATGATTTACTTGATCACATTGGAGATTGGTTTCTCTCTTTCTAACCTAAATATTTCCTGTCCTCATGAGTGTGCTTCTGCCAATTCCATTCTCTGCTACAATTAGCGTTCCACGTGCTAGGGCAGTGAGAGTAGCATTTCAAACTCTCCCTTGAGGAGATACATCATTTCTTGTTTGGAATCTGAGTTGAAATCAGATTGCTTGTTTTGCTGTGCCATCTCCTTCTTGGCATTAAATTTCCCTTTGGCAGGAACCTATCAAGGCGTAAGTTTTAACCACTTCCTGTCCAGTTTAATGCAAATTAAAGTCATTACAACCCCTGTTTTGCAGATAAATAAACTGATATTCACAACAATCAAATAACTTTTTCCCCCTAAGGCAAAACCGCAAGGAAGTGATAGATTATAACCTAGGAATTCTATTCGAAGTCCAGTTCTTTTTCTGCTACCAAAAAATATGACCCTGTCTTGCATTCACTTTTCATTATTGAACACTGGGGACAAAACAAATCCTCCTTCTTAAAGACTTAATGTCAACTGAATTTCAGGGATTAATGTTTCTCTTATTCAGAGGAAATTAAAGAGGCCCTTGGCTTCAGGCTCAGTGATTTCTTCAGATTTGCTTTCAAATATGATTCTCACTTTCGTAGTTAGACTAAGGCCTCATTTCTTGGGAACAAATCCCTGAGCCTTATCCCAGTTCTAGTAATAAAGCTAGAACACAGGTTTATTAATTACCTTTTAAATTTAATACATGGTGCTAGGATAAATGTTAGGCAATTAATTATACATGATAAGATCTAAAACAAAGGAGAAGTATAAAACTGTTATTGATTTCAAACATATTAATGGTATCGTACTCTCTAGGTCCCCAAATTCCTTAATTCTTTCCAAACCGCTTTCTGCTCTGCTCTTACATTCATGCATTCACTGAATGAACATTAATGGGGTACTTGGCATTCTGACATTGAAAGCCAGACCCTACTCAAAGGAAATGGAAGGGGTCTCAATACTCATATCCTTCAAACACCCATATTTTACCTACTCATCAAAAATGCTAGCCCTAAAGGTAAGGCTTCCTCATTTTTACCTTCCTGCCTGATACTTTCTGGGATATAAGTGATTTTTTTTTTTTTTTAACTTGGGCTCCTCTGGAATAGCATATTCTGCAATTCTGAAACTTTGTCCCGTTGCTAAAGGAGCTTTGTTTTTTTAAGAGACAGACTACCCTGTATGTCCAACCTATATGAATTTGGTTTTTTGGCATGGGTTCAATTACATGACTATATTATATGAATTTACTAGTGTCTTTCAACCCAGTTCAAATAGCAGAGATCAAATAAGAGTCGCTTTTAATATCAAGCAATCACCATCTGAATCAAAGGAAAAAGGTCCAGGGGCTCTGGGGGGCTCATTTGGTTAAGCATCTGACTCTTGATTTGGGCTCAGGTCATGATCTCAGGGTTGTGAGGTGATCTTGCTTAAGATTCTCTCTCTCTTGAAGGGGAACCCTCTTAACACTGTTGGTGGGAATGCAAGCTGATACAGCCACTCTGGAAAATAGTATGGAGTTTCCTCAAGAAGTTAAAAATAGAGCTACCCTATGACCCAGCAATTGCACTACTAGGTATTTACCCCAAAGATACAAATGTAGTGATCCGAAGGGGTACGTGCACCCCAATGCTTATAGCAGCAATGTCCACATAGCCAAACTGTGGAAAGAGCCCAGAAGTCTATCAACAGATGAATGGATAAAGAAGATGTGGTGTATATCTATACAATGGAATAGTACTCAGCCATCAGAAAAGATGAATACTTAGCATTTACATCGATGTGGATGGAACTGGAGGGTATTATGCTGAGTGAAATAAGTCAATCGGAGAAAGACAATTATCTCATATGGTTTCACTCATATGCAGAATATAAGGAACAGGGCAGAGGACCATTGGGGAAGGGAGGGAAAACTGAATGGAAGTCATGAGGGAGAAAAACCATGAGAGACTCTTAACTATAGGAAACATACTGAGGGTTGGTGGAAGGAGAGGGGTGCGGGTGAGGGGCATCAAGGAGGGCACATGATGTGATGAGTCCTGGGTGTTATATGCAACAGATAAAATATTGAACGCTACATCTGAAACTAATGATGTACTATAAGTTGGCTAATTAAAAAAAATTCTCTTTCTCTGCCCCTTCCTACCCTCTTTTCCTCTTAAAACACGCACACACACACACACACACACACACACACAGGAAAAAGGTCTAATGTTGTGCTAAGGTGTTTGTAGATTACCCCAAGATCTCATGGTGATTAAAATAATCAACCTGATTAGGTTATTTAAAATATTTTAGACTGATGAAACCATAAAGACAATAAGCCATTAAAATTAGGACATGGTATGAGTCTAATACCTATACAGTCACATACATTCCACAGCTTTGTTAAAAAAGGGATCTTAGAACTTTTTCCATGATTTTCATGTGTATAAGGAAAACAAAGAGAAAAACATTTACATTTAGAATATATCAGTGACCTCATTTCCATTCCTGGATTTTTTGCTGGTTCTCTGTGTCATCTCTTAACCTCTTAGCTTCTTCCATCTGTGAAATGACAATAGCCACCTCCTCCATCACAAAGAGGATTAATGAGATGTCTAAGGAATATTTTAGCTATTTAGAAAATGTGCCAAACATTCTGCATTCTTGACCATGACCTTGACTGGCACCCTTGAATCCTTTCGTACTCTAATTGGGAATTAACATCCAATAAAAGATGATTGGGGAAAAAAGAAGTGCCAAGAAAAGGTACTTTTTGTAAAAACATCTTTAAGAAGTGTCATTTCCTATGGAATCATTGAAAGGCTCCTTTAGTGAAAATATCAAGTTTTTGAGAAAATGCTTAAGATAAAGCTATGAGAGTATCTTCACATTTTTATATTTTATTTGAAATATTTTAGTTATTGACATTTATAAGCTCAAAGTTTTAAATACAACTGTTTTTATTCTTTGAGTGTTACACAAAATCATTTAAAAGGAGAAAATATCTTAATGAAGACTTAAAAGAGTGAATGAATAAAGAATGATGAGATAGATTGAGGAGTAGTGTCTAAGAGCTGGTAGAAGAGTGGTGATTTTACTTAAAGTAACCAGTCCAAATGATTCACCATGATGAGGGTGTGCTCTGAGGATAAAAAGAGCTATATAGACTGTGAAAATACCCTTTATGCTTTAGAATGCAGGCAGCTCTCCTGTGGATCTTGTGATGGCCATGGCATTTTACACCTCAAAGTTGATTGCCAACCATTGGTTACATGTGAATATTGAGAAATTACAGCTTTCTTAGTAGAGACCACAGCCACTAAGGGCTCCAATGAAGGGAGTGAAACCTCAGCAGTGGTTGTAGAGATTATGCAGCCTCTGAAATGAAGAGGTCTTTGCAGAAAGAGGTTCTGCAAAGCCAAAGGGATCAAATGAAATAAATGAAAATACACTTTTATACACCTACTGGTGAATTCCTGCAATATTTGGAATGAGTTTGTAGGTTTTTGTTTTTGTTTTTCTTACTTATAATGTTACTAGTGGAAGATTGTTGTAGAATTGTGGAGAAAGTTTTATCAATGTAAGTAACCATTGTGCATAATTGATACATAAAAAGAAATGACCAAATAAAAACCTATATATTAGATATTTAATGAGCAGAACCATGGATTTTGTATTGATTTATTTGGGAAATGTTTATGCAGCTCTATGTGTCAGACATTGAGCTACTTCTGTGAGAGTCCTCAATGAGTTCATAGTTTTAGAGGAAAAGGCCAGTTGAAAGCTAGTAACTATAAGACCATGGGATAATTACCATAACAGATGTATGTAATTAGTGTTACAGAAGAGAGAAAAGTTGCCAAGAGACTTCAGGAACTAGGCAAAGACTTCAAGACTACTGCAAAGCTTGGTATTTTTAGATGGTAAGGTACAGGGAACCCAGGGAAGAGATCAGAGAGGCAGAATCAACTACTATCTTGATTACTCTTGTATGCTTTCCTTGCTAGGTAATTGTGAGCCATTAAATGATCAGATGGGCATTTTAGAGTGATCCTAAATTCAGAATTAAGACAAGAAACTTGTATCACTTTGCTATTGCTGCTATAATGTATTATTAGTAATACATACACTGTAATAAATTACTGAATATAGTGGCTTAAAACAACATAGATGTATTTTCTAACAGTTCTGTAGGTCAGAAGTCCAATAATCTGTTTCACTGTCCCAAAGTCAATGTGTAGGCTCCTTCTTCAATCTCTGTGGGGAGACTCCATTTCCTTGTTTCTTGTAGCTTCTAGGGACCACCTATATTTCTTGACTTGTGTCCTCTTCCTCTGTCTTCAAAGTACATAGCTACAGTCACTGCCCTATCACATTCTCCTGTTAAATCTCCCACCGCCATCATTTTTATGAACACTTGTGATTAAATTATGGTACACCTACATATTCTGGGATTACATCCTAGTGTCAAAATCTTTCAATCATGTCTGCAAAATCCATTTTGTATATAAGGTAACACCCACAGGGTCCAGGGATTAGGACTTGGATATCTTTTGGGGGACCATTATTTAGCCTACCTCAGAGCTATGTTCAATTATAAGGAAGCTCCTCCACATATCCTAACACACACACACACACACACACACAACCAAAAAATGTGCAATAAAAAACAAAGTAACCAAAACCCACCAGTACAAGTACCTGCACTAAGTCAATGGCCATGGTGGATTTGGTAAGTGGTTGGTTGTGCAGAGTAAGGAAAACAGAAAATTGGAGTTGAAATCTAGGTTTATGGCTTGTATAATAATATGCATGATAATATGATTAAACAAAATGAGGAATTTCACTCATAAATGGACCTAGATGTGTTTATAAAAAAATCTATAATGTCGGTAGGCATTCAGTCAAATTCTGTTTTACAGATCTCTAGCTATTTCTTTTAAAACCAGTTCCCACAAAAGTGTATACATTGAATGATCATTCCTACCATGACCACTCCACTCTACCATCCCATACTAGTAATGATAGAAGAAATACTTCTTCCTGCTCTGTCTGTATGGAATACATTTCTGTGTTGTGAAAAGTGTAGTGATTAGTTTCAGATCAGTGTATTTCAACTACGTGAATGTTTTCAATGTTAGTACAATCTTTGAACCATAAAATACTTAAGGATTTTTACTGTGATATTTTATTTTATTTTATTTATTTATTTATTTTAAAAGATTTTATTTATTTATTTGACAGAGAGAGACACAGCGAGAGAGGAAATACAAGCAGGGGGAATGGGAGAGGGAGAAGCAGACTCCCTGCTGAGCAGGGAGCCTGACGCGGGGCTCGATCCCAGGACCCTGGGATCATGACCTGAGCTGAAGGCAGACGCTTAACGACTGAGCCACCCAGGCGCCCCTACTGTGATATTTTAATTATTACTGTTATAAATTTATTTAAAAGACCAAGGCACAAGATGAATTGCTGCCATTTCAAAAACGAATCTAATCATTCCACTGAGGAAAACTAATACCAGATATAATGTATATTTTCTTAAATTCAGTCCTCCACAAACATCCCTTTGATTCATATTTTAGACTGGTAAAATATCAGAGTTAAGCATAAGTTTATACATAATTAGATATCAGAGTTTCAGTTCTTTCAAAACGAATCACTTCAAAGGAGAAACAATATTAGATGTAGTATAATTTCTAAAGATAGAAACCAAATATTTCCTCTTAAGTATAGTTTAATTGTTTAATATGAATCATTTATAGATAATTTTTTGTCTTTTCATAATTTAATTACAGAGATTCATTTAAATCTTAGATTTTTTATAGAAAATGTCTAAGAAGGAAAGTAATCTTCATAATCTCAAATTTCAAATACACTAAAAAACATATCCAAATGCAGAATATAGAAATGAAAAACTCCATGGTTTTATTTGCCCCTCAAAATGTCCCTATTTCCTACCTATGTGATAAGACTCAACTACATCAAGAAGATATATGCACCCCTATATTTATTGCAGCATTATATACAACAGCCAAAGTATGGAAGCAGCCCAAGTGTCAACTGATAGATAAATGGATAATGAAGAGGTGGTATATATACAGTGGAATATTACTCAACCATAAAAAAGAATAAAATCTTGCCATTGGCAACAATATGGATGGATCTAGATAGTATGATGCTAAGTGAAATAAGCCAGTCAGAGAAAGGCAAGTACCATACGATTGCATTCATGTGGAACAAAATAAATGAACAAAGAAAAAAAGACAAACCAAAAAGCAAATAGCTATAGAGAACAAACAGATGGTTACCAGAGGGGAAGTGGGGGTGGGGATGGGTGAAATAGGTGATCGGGATTAAGAGTACACTTATGATGGGCGCTGAGTAATATAGAATTGAATTACTATATTATACCCCTGAAACTAATAGAACACTGTATGTTAACTACACTGGAATTAAAGATTAAAAAAAGTAGCTACTGGAAATAGAATGGCAAACATGCCACTACTTTTTTGGTGGGTATCTTTTATGTAATTTTGCCTCCTCAATAGTTTTATCTGTCAAAGGAATAATTGTTGCAATGTATTAGCTCCTACGAGTTTGACTATTTTAGATACTTCAGTCAAATCGTGCTGTATTTGTCCTTCTGCATTTGGCTTATTTCACTTAAAATGGATGAAACTGGAGGATATGCTGCTATCACATATGTCCTTGTTTCCATCTTTTTTGAAGCCAGATAATAGTCTATCTTATGTATATACAACATTTTTATCCGTTTATCTATCCATGGAAATTTAGATTGTTTCCGCATTGACTACTTTCAATAAAACTGCATGAACATGGGAATGCAAATATCTTTTTATGATGGTGATTTCAGTTCTTTTGGAAACTCAGAAGTAGGATTTCTGAATCATATGGTACTTAAATTTTTAATTTTTTGAGGAACCTCCTTACTGTTTTTCGTAGTGGCTGCACTAATTTACATTCCCACCAATAGTGTACAAGGATTCCTTTTCCTCACACCCTCACCAACACTAGTTAACTCTTATATTTTGATGATAACCATTTTCACACGTGTGAGGTGATAGCTCATTGTGGTTTTGATTTGCATTTCCATGATGATTACTGATGCTGGGCATCTGTTCATGTATTTTTTGACATGTGCATGTCTTTGGAGAGCTGTCTATTTAACTGTTATGCCAATTTTTAATCAAGTTGTTTTTCCCCAATTGTAGAAGTTACTTACATATTTTGGATATTAACCCCTTATCAAAAATATGGTTTGCAAGTATTTTCTCAGACTCTATAGGTTGCCTTTTTCTTCTGTTAAATGTTTCCTTTGATGTGCATGAGATTTTTAACTTGATGCAGTCCCATTTATCCATTTTTGCCATTATTGCCTCTGCTTTGGTGTATTATCCAAGAAATCATAAGGGAAAATCATCATGAAATTGTTTGCTTCTAGTATCTCACAGTTTGAGCTATTATATTTAAGTCTTTAATCCATCTTGAGTTGATTTTTGTGTATAGCATGAGATTAAGGTTGAATCTCTATCTTGCAAGTGAATATCTAGTTTTCCCAAAACCATTTGTTGAAGAAATTACCCTCTTAATTGTATATTCTTGACATCCTTGCTAAAGATCAATTGACAGTATTTATATGGGTTAATCCTTGCCTCTCTATTCTGTTCCATTCATGTAAATGTCTGTTTTATACCACTACCGCACTGTTTTAATTACTATAGTTTGGTAATATATTCTGATATCAGGAAGTGTGGTGTCTCTGGCTTTTTTACTCTTTCTCAAAACTGATCTATCATGGTCATTTGTGGTGTGATATAAATTTTGGAAATTTTTTTCTGTAAAAAAATGTCATTGAGATATTAACAGGGATTATACTGAATCTGTAGATTGACATGAGTAGTATGGACATTTTAACATTATTAGGTCTTCCAAATCATGAATATGGAATTTCTTTCCATTGGTGTCTTTAATTTCTTTCATCAATGTATTATACTTTTCAGAGTTCAAGTTCTTCATCTCTTTAAGTTTATTTGTATTTTATAGTTTATGATGCTATTATGAATGAGATTATTTTCTTAATATCCTATTCAGATGGTCCATTGTATATAAAAATGAGTTTTGTAAGTTACTATCCTACAAATTTGAGTTTATTTTGACATTTTTTAAAAGAATCTTTGATTTTTTACATATAAGATCATGTCATGTGCAAACAGAGATAATTTGACCTTTTTTCTTTTTTGGATGTCATTTTATATCTTGCTGCTAATTGCTCTGACTAGAAGTTGCAGTACTCTATTGAATAGAGTGGGCTTTCTTGCCTTGTTCCTGATCTTAGAGGAAAAGTTTTTAGCTTTTCATCACTGATTATGTTAACTGTGGACGTATCATATGTGGCTTTGTGTTCTTAGTTTGTTGAGAGTTTAATCCTGAAAGAGTATTGAATTTTGTGAAATGCTTTTTTTTTTTGCATCTATTGTGGTGATCATGTAATTTTTACCCTTAATTCTATTAACGTGGCACATCACATTGATTTTTCATATGCAGAACCATCCTTGCATCCCAGGGATAAATCACAATGTAGTCATGGTGTATGGTTTTTTAAATACTCTATTTGATTCAGCAAGCTAGTATTAGGTTGAGAATTTTTGGATTTATGTTCATTAGGGATATTGGTCTGTACTTTACTTGTAATGTCTTTGCCTGGCTTTGATATCAGGGTAATGTTGTCCTCATAAAATTAGTTTGGAAGTATTCCCTCTTCAGATTTTGGGATGAGTTTGAAGAAAACTGACATTAATTCTTCCCACATTTTGTATGATATTCAACAGTGAAGCCATCTGGTTCTGGGCTTTGTTGGGATGTTTTTGGTTATTGAATCAAACTAATTTGTTATAGGTCTGTTCAGATTTTCTATTTCTTCATGCTTCAGTCTTGGTAGTTTGTGTATTTCTAGGAATTTATTTTTCTAGATTATCCAATTTGTCAGAGTGTAATTATTTATTGTAGTCTCTTATCCTTTTTTTTTCTGTGTCTTCAGTTGTAATGTCTCCTCTTTTATTTCTGATTTTGTGCCTTTTTCTTATCTTAGTCTAGCTAATGATTAGTCAATTCTGTTTTCAAAACTTAGTTTTAGATTCATTGACATTTTTTTACTGCTTTTCTAAATTTCACTTATTTTTACTATATTATTCCCCTTTTCCTATCTTCGGTCTTAGTTTTTCTGTTTCTAGTTCCTTGCAGAGTAAAATTAGGTGCTTCAAGATATATCTCTTTTTTTTGATGTAGGCATTATGGCTATAAAATTCCTTTTTTAGTAATACTTTTGCTGTATCCCATATGTTTTGGTATGATATGTATTTGGTTGTTTTCATTTGTCTGATATTTATTGCTCTTTTAATTCAATCCTTGTATTAGTATTCAAAAATGCTAAAAATCACAAATGTGTGGAAATTAACAATTTTACTTTTGCTACTAATTTTTAGTTTCATTCCATTGTGGTCAGAAAAGATACTAGGTATGGTTATAGTCTTCTTAAATTTGTTAAAACTTGTTTTGTGACCTAACATATAACTTGTTTTGGATAATGATTCCTGTGAGCTTGAGAGAAAGATGTATTCTGTTGTTGGGTGGAGTGCTCTGCATGTCTCTTGGGTCCAATTGATCTGTAGTGTTCAGGTTATGTTTCCTTACTGATTTTTCTGTCTGAGTGCTCTATCCATTATTGAAAGTGAGATTTTGAAATCTATTATTTCTCTCTATTCTTCCTTTAGTTTTGTCATTATTTGCTTTATATATTATGTGATGTTTATATAGATTTATATAACTACATTTTAATGTTATAATATAGCATAATTACATATATTTAAAATTGTTACATCTTCCAGTTGAATTGTCTTTTTTATCATTATGTAATATTCTTCTTTGTCTCTTGTGATAGTTTTTGACTTAAAGTCTATCTTCTCTGATACAAATACAGCCATCTCTCCTCTCTTTTGGTTAGCATTCCCATGGAATATCTTTTTTTTTTCCATCCCTTCACTTTTGGCCTATGTGTGTCACTAAATCCGAACTAAGTCTCTTGTAGACAGCATATAGTTGGATCTTTTTTTTTTTCTCCTAATCCCATTTAGTTACTGTGTCTTGGGGGGAGATTAACCCATTTCATTTAAAGTAATTATTGATGGGAAGAATTTACTCTTGCCATATTGTTAATTGTTTCCTGTCTATCTTGTAGTTCTTTTGTCTCTTCTTGGTGGCTTTCTTCATATTCTTCATATTTCATTGGGTTTTTTTTTTGTATTGATATGCTTTATTTGCTCTTTTTCTTTTTTTTTTAAGGGTTTTATTCATTTGAGACACAGAGTGCTCTTTTTCTTTTATGTATTTTCTACATGTATTTTCTTTGTGGTTACCAAAGTTTGCATAAAATACCTTATAGTTACAGTTTAAAATACACTATTGGAACAACTTCAATAGCATATAATAACTACACTTTTACTTATCTCCCCACTTCATCTTTCACTTCATATTTTTGATGTCACAATTTATATCTTTTTATATTTATCCATTAACATACCTTTATAATTAGTTATTTTAATATTTGCCTTTTAACTTTTTACTAGAATTAAAAGTGATTTACCCTTCAACATTATGGTATTACAGTATTCTGTATTTGTCTATATATTTACCTTTAACAGCAAGATTCCTATATGTTTTTGTATTGCTCTTTAGTCTCTTAATTTCAAAGTTTTCTTTAGCATTTTTTGTAAATCAAGTCTAGTGACAATGAACTACCTAAGGTATTATTTGTCTGAAAACGATTTTCTCTATTTTTGAAGGATAAATTTGCTCAGAATGGTATTCATGGTTGGCAGGTTTGTGTTTTGTTTTTCTTTTAGCCCTTTGAGTACATCAACCTTCAAAGATTCTGCTGAAAAATCTGCTTATGGGAGTTCTCTTGCTGCTTTTAAAATTCTCTGTGCCTTTGACATTTAATAATCCAATTATAGCATGGCTTGGTGTGGATTTCTTTGAATTTATCTTATTTAACACCATTTGGCTTCCTGAATATGACTGCCCTTTTCCTTCCTCATTTTTGGGATGTTTTTTGGCCATTTTTATTTTTTACAAGGTTTTATTTATTTATTTTAGAGAGCACATGAGCAGGGGCAGGAGCAGAAGGAAAGGGAGAGAGAGAATCCCAAGCAGATCCTGTGGTGAGCATGGAGCCCAGTGCTGGGCTTGATCTCACAACCCTGAGATCATGACCTGAGCCAAAACCAAGAGTTGGATGCTTAACTGACAGGTGCCCCTGGCCATTTTTATTTTAAATAATTTTTCTGCTCTTCTTTTTCCCTCCTCCTGGGACTCCATTGTGTGTATATTGTCTACTTGATGGTGTCACATAACTTTCTTAAGCTTTCCTCACTCATTTTCATTTTTTTTTCTTTTTTTTTTGTTCCTGTGACAGGATAATTTTCATTGACCTATCCTCAAGTTCACTGATCCTTGCTTCTGATTGATCTGGTCTGTTGCTGAATATCTCTAGTGAATTTTTCAGTTCAGTGTTGTATTCAGCTTTTGGACTTATGTTTGGTACTTTTTAATACATTCTGTTTCTGTTTAAACTCTCACATTATTAATGCATTGTTCTCCCGACTTCAATGAGCATCTTTATAACAGTTATTTTTCTCTGTCAGGTGAAACATATATCTATACTCATTAGTTTTGGTTTCTGGGGGCTTAACTTGTTCCTTCATTTGGGACACATTTTTCTGTGTCTTCATATTTTTTGACTTTTTTGCATTGGTATTTGTGCATTAGAAAAAAAACAACTTCCTCTCCTAGTGTTAACAAATGTCCTGGTACAGAAGATCTTCATTCATCAGCCAGTAAGATATTCAGGGGGCTTCTCAAGCTTTTGTGCTAATGCATACCATTGCCTTTATTCTGAATAGCAGCCAGGAGTTCAGGGTTTCCTAGGTTCCACCAGTGCTAAGAGTTAGGCAAGATAGAAGCCATTTGCTTGGGCAGACTCTGGGAAAGTAGGAATATTGGATATATGGTCCAATTCTTTCCCTTGTCAGAGAGAAGCTGAGCTGTGATCTGGAATTTTGTACTCACTGACTTTGCACTGAGTGGGTGAAGGGGGCTATGGTGACTGCTTGCATGGTAGTTCAAACTGCCATCTTTGTTCAGTCATTTCCAGAGTATGTTGGGGTTCATCAGCACAAGAAGATAGGAAATACAGAAACAACTCCCTTGTACAGCCCTGGAGAAATTGGAACATTGGACCTGTAGTCCAACTCTTTTCATACCCAGGGAGAACCTGGAAGCCAGGGCTTTCCTCCTGATTCCATGATACTGTGCTGGGGATATGGATTATGGAGAGAGGGTATCTTGAGTTACCCTAGCCTTGATATGGCTGGTTTCATGGTTGCTCAGGATTCAGGGGCCTGTCAATTAGTTTATTAATTTCTTACAAAGGAAATTTATTAACGTATTGTGGTTGGATCAGTGTGCCTATATGGAGGAAGAGTCTAGGGCTTCCTATTCTCCATCTTTCTAATGGACAGGCTCCTAAAGCTACAACTTTTAAGTAGATATACTCAACAATCAAAGGTCCTAATAACTTGTGCAGATTTGGGGGTAGCTTTTAAATCTGTGTAATTTCTCACAAATAAGACTTGAATGGCATCATGATTATATTTCTATCTCTGCTTGCAGATGAGCAAAAAGTGGTAATAGAACTGCAATGTGAGGGGCGCCTGGGTGGCTCAGTTGGTTAAGCGACTGCCTTCGGCTCAGGTCATGATCCTGGAGTCCCGGGATCGAGTCCCGCATCGGGCTCCCTGCTCAGCGGGGAGTCTGCTTCTCCCTCTCCCGCTCCCCCCTCTTGTGCTCTTTCTCTCTCTCACTCTCTCTCTCAAATAAATAAATAAAATCTTTAAAAAAAAAAGAACTGCAATGTGAATAGTACATAGGAACAGGGTATTCCTTGTGGGTTTGGAAGGATAAATTCATGCATTATAGACTGATTTTTAGGAGCCCAGAGATCTTTCCATGTTTTTTTCCAGATTTAAGTTAGGAGTAAAAATAGCTAAATAGAATGTGAATGGTAAGCATTAATGAATAATGATTCATTAATTCAATGGTTCAAATGCTTTCCCTTAGTTAGAAATTTTAGATTATAAGTTTAGTGAGGACAAGATTTATCTTTACATTCATCATTCTCAGACATACATGTACGCTTACATCTGGTGGGGGCTCATTTGTTGTTTCAATGAATGAACAAATGAACAAATATTTTTGTAATAAAATTCTATTCAAAAAATCCTGAAGAATATGGTGCAAAAAACTTCTCCTTCCTAAATAGCAGCATGTAGAGCCACATCCTAAATACATCTATCAATATTCTTTATAGGATTAGTAATCTATATTCTGAAGGAAAACTAAAAATTAATGTCTGTTGTTACATTTTCCTTGAGATGTAGGGAAAAAAGGACAACGCTAAATGATACTCTCTTGACATATTTTCACTTCCTTTAAATATTAAGATAATAACATGAGACCATTTCTAATTTATTAATATAGTACAAGAAAACAATTTAGATTTCAGTGCATTAATGGACTTTATTATAGTAGCTTTTTCATAGTATATTCTAAGTTGAAAAGAAAAAACATGTGTGCAGATATGTTTCAAAATGAGTGGGAACATTTACCATCTGGTAAGATTGGAATTCAGTTTGTATTGCATACATTGATTATGTGTAAATGACAAATGAGCTCCTGGAACCAGGAGCTAAAGAAAGCTAAACCAATTTTGTAACTACTCTTAACTATTCAAATATAGTATAACCAAATTTCTTAAAGCACTAATTTTAATAAAATCAGTATTTCTCCCAAATCAGTTAGATATGAGAACAAGTGGTATGTTTTTAAATAAAAAGTATAATGTCCCTCTGAAAACTTTGAGAAAACTAAAAATTACACACACACACACACACACATACACACACACACACACACCAAGGGTATTACTTTGGGATATCACCTCTGGCTTTGATAGAATTGTTGGTATTTGACTAGTGCTCTTACTGAGAACAACAAGAAAAGCTGGATGAAATACCAGAGATAACTGCTTCAGGGCATCAAAGATTTGCTGGGGTAGGCAGAACTTCATGGGCAGACATCATGGAAAGAGGGGAACTTGTGAAAATTGAGCCAATATTCTCAACTGTCACTTTCCTCTTTGTGGCATTTTGTGAGGACAGGAATCTGCTGATTCTTGGAACTGGCCAAGAGAACCACTGCTAAGGAAGAGAGAAAACAATAGAACTATTAACAATTCCAAAAACGCAGGAGACAAAAAAGGGAGTTGGTGACTGAGAATATTGCCAGGACTTGAGTCCATGATCCCAGAAAGACGGGATGAAATGAGAAATGAGCATGAAACTCAATTTTTCTTCAAAGCACTTTCTGAATTCATAAGCAGCATAAGATAAAAGTGTAAGAAGCCAAGCAAAAGGGGGTGAAAAGCAGAGTAAAACTTTCTACAGTGTTTTATTCCTGTACAGACAAAAAATTTGAGTTTAGGAAATCAAAGGCTCTGTGATACTGTCCAAGCTCTAGGTTTGTTTCCCTGGAGGAGTAGAAGCAAACCAAAGACACATGGAGCTTTACAAAGACTGAAACCCATTATTAAGCAGCTCATTATTGATTAGATTAAGGTGATCTTTGATTTTTATAGCCTACCAGAGGATTGGTGAACCTATTCTGGAACAAGGTAATATCATTCATAGGTCTTACAATGTTTTATATACAATTTCTAGTATTTAAACAAAAACACAAAATACTAGATGACAAATCACCTCCCAAACTCTATAATATACCACTATTATTTACTTATTGTTCATCCACGTGTGGTTTAATTGGGGGCAAATTTGTTTCAGTTTGATGTTTGGATAGAACAACTCTAATTACATGTGTTTATTCTAGAGCTCATGGTAAAGGAATATTATCTACCCAAAGGAAGTTTTTCTCTAGAGGTAGATACCAGAGGATCAAGCAGAGACCCATGATGCCCATTAATGTCTAAACTTAAAATACTAGCGATTGTCACTTCCACTGAGAATATATTGGCTAAAGAGAGTCACAGAGCAAGCCTCCTATCAGTGGGGTAGTGTAACCTGTATGTGGGGAACTGTGAAGTCAAATGACTAAGGGCAGGCATTCAGGGAAGAAAAGAGAATTGAGAAAGGAATGTCATCTACTATAGTCCACCATTTAGTTACAATTATCCCCATACCTACCACAATCAAAATTCACTCAAATCCATCCTCAAAAGTTTCATCCAATCATGGTATTATGTTTCAAGTTCAGAATATTATTGTTTATATCTGGTCTGGATGAGGTTTCTTAATCTGGAGAGCTGGTAAGTAAAAAGGCAAGTTTTCTATCCCTTGTTACACATACCTTCCCTAAAATAGATTCTGGAACAGGAATGGGATGACTGTAACAAACATTCTAATTTGAAAGAGGAGCAAGAGGAACATGTAGCAATCTTTAAAGTCCATAGAAATTCTTGAATTTTGTTGAGAAACAATATTTTCTCATTCCCTAATCTGGAGTTAAATAATAGACCTTCTTTAGCTCCCGGTGATTGGCTCTCAGTTCATTGTTTTCCCATAATTTTTCTCTCCATCCTTTTTTTCTTTTCCACTATCTTCCTTGTTTACCTCTGAAGATGTCTTGGGGGAAAATAACTTGCTTGGTAGCTGAGCAAATTTTTGTCAGTCTGCTGCTGCCTAATAGTGAAAAGGTGGGATCCCAAAGGTCTCTTTCCATCTCAGTCATGTTCTGTTTGTTTAGGTACTGCCAATATAATTTTTTTAAAATCAAGAGATTTGATCTGACCCATGTGTCAAAGCCACATGCACAATTATTGTCAAGTTGCCTTTCTTTCTAGATTTATTTGTGGATATTTGGGGAATATAATGATTGTGTGTGACTATGTCTTAATCTTTCTAGAAACTATTTAGGTAAAATGTTCTAGACACAATTTACATTTTCTCAAAGGTATTAATAAGGAGGTTTATAGACACACACTTAGTTAAGTACTTACCTATTTACCCTGTGAACCTCTTTCAATGATGGAGCCCTGGATACCCGCTGTTGAAGCTGTCAGTATCTTGACCTGGCAAGAAACAGATTAATTTTCCAGTGCATCTTCTGGGCATTGTTAATTCCTTCTAAGTTTTATTTGCAAATTAGCTAGCTTTTTTTCTTTACCTTGTCTGTTTCTTGTGGCTCCTTGTAAAATGCAGCTGGCCACAGTCAACTCACAGATTCAGCATTTGCCTCAAAATCTTCACACCCCACATGACAGGTTAATTAGGTATATTTTCTGCCTCCCAGGTTATCACAGGTGACAGTTATACCAAACATTTGACAGTACATAATAGAGATTATCCTACACTTCAACTATCTATTACAATTTCCTTATGAGATATAATTTTCCAAATTTTAAAGAATAGTTTCCTTACTGTTGCCTCCTGTTCCTAAAGTCACTGCCACATTTAGGATTTTGTTCTCTCTGTGTGTGTTTATCCTTCCAGCTATACCTTACTTCTATTCAACTATTGACACAATAATCTTGCTGAACTAACACTTTTAAGATTTTAAGGACTTTAAACAAATTACTTGCCTTTTTAAATCTGTTCATCAACTGTCTTGCAGATGGTCTTGGCTAGATTGAGCTCTGCTTGGTTTTAAGCTGGAGATTAGGTTTATATCGGCTTCATTTGCCCTTCTTTCTCTTAGAATGAGAGCTTGTTCTTTCCTTGATGGAGTTCAGAAATTCCCAGAGGAGCAAGTGAGTGGATATGTATGCTGTCTCAAGGTTCAGAAGCCACACAGACATTCTTTTGGCCAAGGAAAAGCACATGGCCAACACCTAAATCAATGGAGTGAGGAAGTATACTTAACTTCTAGAGGAAGGAACTTCAAAGTTAAGTGGCAGAGGAGCTTGGTGCTGACTAGAGATGTGTTTGAAAGAATGCAGTTTCCCAAACAAATAAATAAAAGGACTAAGGAGGAAAAGCATTAAATGGAAACAGACCAACATTTTAGGTTTTATCAGATAATATAACTAAGAAAAAAGATAAAGTATAATCTATCATAAAAAAGGAATGTGTACATATAAGTTTTTTTAAAACTAGTTTAAAACCTGAAAGTGTATACCCAATATATAGATTTGACAAAGCCAAAGATGATTAAAACGTATAAAAATGAGTGAAATATTCTATCATAAATGTAGCATGAGGTCCAATAATTAGAAGAGATTACAGTTGCCCAGAAGTATTTGAGAACCTAATGCCAAAGGAGTTTCAAAAAATGAGCTGTGAAGCCACATGTTTAGGGGGCCATAGTTAAACTTAATCAGGATAAAAATAGCAACTACCAATACAACAACAACAAAATCTCATCTAGGTATGAGAAAGTAGTTTTTGAAAACAAAAGACAAAAAGACAATCTTGAATCATAATATATTCCTAGAAAAAGACAACTTTGAAAGGTGTTACCTAAGGTTTTAAGGCATTTTTTTTTAATGGAAACTATGGACAGCCAAAAACAATTGAATGCCATATTTAAAGTGCAAAAGAAATATCAACATGAACCTTTAAGACTATACTAAGAAAAAATTATCCTTCAAAAATGAAATGGGAAGATATTTCCAGAACACTGAGTTGATTCAATGCAAATCAGAATTCTAAAAAAATTCTAAAGTTAGTTTTTCAGGCAGAAGAAATATCATGTATCAAAAAAAGAAATTAAAGAATGCATAGCAGAAGAAAGCCATTTTTAGATAAGTCAAAATAATCACCATGCAGTACAGTGATGATAATGTATTTTGTGACTTAAATGAAGAAATAGAATCATCCAAACAATAACATGAAATGCAGAGAGGGATAAGTCATGGAATTCAGATGTTATAAGGTCCTTATATTGTCTTGGAAACTCATTAATTTGATGTAATCAAGAATGCAAGCCATAATTTCTGGTACAATCACTAAAATTACCAGTTCTGTGAAAAATGCTCGTGGTATTTTGATAGGCATTTCATTACATGTGTAGATTGCTTTGGGTATTACAGACATTTTAACAATATTTGTTCTTCCAATCCATGAGCATGAAATGTTTTCCATTTCTTGGTGTCATCTTCAATTTATTCCATCAGTGTTATATAATTTCAGAATACAGGTCTTTCACCCCTTTGGTTAGGTTTATTCCTAGGTATCTTACTGTTTTTGTGCAATTGTAAATGGAATTGATTTCTTGGTTTCTTTCTTCTGCTTCATAATTAGTGTATAGAATTGCAACAGATTTCTGTATGTTAATTTTGTATCCTCAGACTTTACTGAATTTGTGTAGCAGTTCTAGCATTTTTTTGGTGGAGTCTTTTGGGTTTTCTATATAGAGTATTACGTCATCTACAAATAGTGAAAGTTTCAGTTCTTCCTTGATGATTTGGTTGCCTTTTATTTCTTTGTGTTGTTTGATTGCTGTGACTAGGACTTCCAGTACTATATTAAATAACAGTAGTGAGAGGGGACATCCTTGTCTTATTCATGACCATAGAGAAAAAGCTCTCAGTTTTTCCCTATTAAGGATGATATTAGCTGTGGGTTTTTTGTATATCACCTTTATTATGTTGAGATATGTTCCCTCTAAACCAGTTGGTTGAGGATTTTTATCGTGAATGGATGTTGAACTTTGTCCAATACGTTCTCTGCATCTATTGAAATGATCGTATGGTTTTTATCCTTTCTTTTATTATTGTGGTATATCATATTGTTGATTTGCAAATACTAAACCACTCTGACAACCCAGGAATAAAACCCACTTGATTATGGTGAATGATTTTTTAAATTGTTGGATTCAGTTTGCTGGTATTTTATTGAAATCTTTTGCATCCATGTTCATCAGGGATATTGGTCTATAGTTCTCTGTTTTAGTGGCATATTTATCTGGTTTTAGTACCAGGTAATGCTGGCCTCATATAATGATTTTGGGTTTTCCTTCCTCTTCTATTTTTTGGAATAGTTTGAGAAGAATAGGTATTAACTCTTTAAATGTTTGGTAGAATTTGCTGTGAAGCCATCTGGCCCTGGCCTTTTGTTTGTTGGGAGATTTTTTGATTACTGATTCAATTTCTTTGCTGGTTATGGGTCTTTCCAATTTTCTATTCTTGTTTGAATCATGGTAGTTTATATGTTTCTATGAATTTATCCATTTCTTCCAGGTTGTCAAATATGTTGGCATATAATCTTTCATAATATCATAATTGTATTTCTGTGGTGTTGTCATTTCTTATTTGTGATTTTATTTATTTGGGCTCTTTTTTTGATAAGTCTGGCTAGAGATTTATCAGTTTTAGTAATTTCTTCAGTTTATCATTTCTGCTCTAATCTTTATTATTTCTTTCCTTCTACTGGATTTAGGCTTCTTCATTTGTTGTTCTTTTTGTAGCTCCGTTAGGTGTAACATTAGGTTGTTCACTTGAGATTTTTCTTCTTAAGATAGGCCTGTATTGCTATATACTTCCCTCTACAATGAGCTATCACCTCACATCCATCAGAATGGCTAAAATCAACAACACAAGAAATAGTAGGTGTTGGTGAGAATGTACAGAAAGGGGAACCCTCTTGCAATGTTGGTGGGAATGCAAACTGTGCAGTGACTCTAGAAAACAGTATGGAGTTTCCTCAAAAACTTAAAAATACAACTACTCTATGATCTAGCAATTGCACTGCTAGGTATTTACCCAAAGAATACAAAAATACTAATTCAATGGGATACACACACTCCAATGTTTATAGAAGCATTATCTACAATAGCCAAATTATGGAAATAGCCCAAATGTCTCCTGACTGGAAGGATAAAGATGTGGCTTATATACACAATGAAATATTATTTATTTTTTCCTTTTTTCCAACAAATATATGTCAGAATTGTTTTATGCCAGGCACTGTGCTAGGCATTAAGGAAACAAGAAAAGAAATAATCTTATCCACATAATGCTTATGTTCAAGTGAAGGAGACAACTATTAATTTAAAAAAATATACATAAAAGACCTCTATAGTGAAGGTAAAGAATGTATGAAGTGTTAAATTTTGGAGAGTTTAAAGTAATTGGGGAAACCAAAGTAGGTATTCAGAAGGAAGTAACAATGAAGCTAAGATGCAAAGAAAATTTAATTAGGTGGACAGGGAAAGTATTTTAGGCAAAAGGAAAATAACACATGCATGGGTCTTGTGGCAGAAAGGGGGCATAGGAACTGAAAAAGTCCATGGTTACTGGAGGAGGGAGCTGCAGGCTGCCATGCTATGAATTTTGATGTCTTTGCAGTGTTTTATCATGGGAGGTGTGGTGAGGTAAGTTTGAGGAAAAATTACCTGGCTTCAGTTCAGTTTCTGGGAGAGTATGGGGTTAGAAAGAAGGAAATTAGAGAAATATTTCAAATTTTAATGACTTCGAGTTCGGTACACACAGCTTCACAGCAGGGGGTGCTATCATCGAGATAATGATCAAATTGACTCCCGTGTGGAAGCTGTTATTTATTCTAAACGTGTTTAGAAGCTATGGCTGTGTGTGAAGTGCAGGGAAAATTTGATCACATTTGCGTTTCCATATGATAATTCTAGCTACCGTATGGAATTCCAGAAACTTAGATGATTGCCTTTCCTACTTCAACTTTTGAGAAATCCCGTGCTCCACTTAGTATCAAATCAAATATTCTCTAGATTTTTTTATTATTATGTTATATTAATCACCATACATTACATCATTAGTTTTTGATGTAGTGTTCCATGATTAATTGTTATTCTCTAGATTTTTTTTTATTGCAGTCAAGCATATCTTACAGGCCTAGAAAAAATTTTACTTTTTAAAAAATTGTACATCTCTAATATAGTCTGTTTAGTTTAAATATCAAAGAGAATCCTATAGCTTGCTAATTAATTCATTAATCCATTTATTAACAAATATCTATTCTGTGCTTAGCTTACACAAAGTGCCCCTTCAGGCACCAGGGCTGTAACCATGAACAGCACTGCATAACCTCTGCTTTCAGGAGGCTTATGTTAACATCTATTTGCCAGTTTTAAGCAACTACATAGGGACCTCTCTAAACACAATTAAATAGGCCATGTGAAAACATTGGATGGTCATCTCACAAATACTGGGAAATAATAGAAGACTTGCTATGGTCTGAGAACGGTGGGAAAAGGGAAGACTTCTCTCAGAAAGTTGCAATTGTTAAGACTGTATCTGAACAATTAGAGTTAGCCATAATAAGAAAGTTCCAAGCAGAAGGAGCAAACAAGAACAAAGAGTCTAAGACAGGGAAAAGCTAGCATATCCATAAAATAAAGATCAGTATGGCCAAAACTGGAGCAGAGAAAGAGAAAGTTGAGGCTGATGACGTCAACAGAAAACCATGGGCCTTACAGGCAATATGAGGGATTGGGGGGCACAAGTAACAATGGAAAGGCAGTATGAAATTGTAGCCATTCTACATGTCAGTCTCAGACGTCCTGTGTCAGTTCTAGTCTTTGTCATTTACGGGTTGTGTAACTTTGAAATACTGCTTAAACCTCCCAAGACTCAATATCATCATTTGTGAAACCTAAATAATTACAGAATTGTTTGCATAGAATTATTAGGATTAGTTAGAAAATGCATTTAAGTGTTTAACTCAAATTAAGGACTTTATCATATATCAAAGTCATAACTAAATTTTATTGAAAAATTTGAAGTAGGGAAGTTTATGAATATATATTTCAGATTTTGTTTATAAATATCAGATTTTATTCAGAAGGGTAACAATTGACATAATCTAATGTTTTCTATTTCTTTTCTTTTTTTTTATTCTTATGTTAATCCCCATACATTACATCATTAGTTTTAGATGAAGTGTTCCATGATTCATTGTTTGTGCATAACACCCAGTGCTCCATGCAGAATGTGCCCTCCTCAATACCCACCACCAGGCTAACCCATCCTCCCACCCCCGTCCCCTCTAGAACCCTGTTTGTTTTTCAGAGTCCATCGTCTCTCATGGTTCGTCTACCCCTCCAATTTCCCCCGCTTCATTCTTCCCCTCCCGCTACCTTCTTCTTCTTCTTCTTTTTTTTTTTTTCTTAACATATATTGCATTATTTGTTTCAGAGGTACAGATCTGAGATTCAACAGTCTTGCACAATTCACAGCGCTTACCAGAGCACATACCCTCCCCAGTGTCTATCACCCAGTCACCCCATCCTTCCACCCCACTCCCCACTCCAGCAACCCTCAGTTTGTTTCCTGAGATTAAGAATTCCTCATATCAGTGAGATCATATGATACATGTCTTTCTCTGTTTGACTTATTTCACTCAACATAATACCCTCCAGTTCCATCCACGTCGTTGCAAATGGCAAGATCTCGTTCCTTTTGATGGCTGCATAATATTCCATTGTATATATATACCACTTCTTCTTTATCCATTCATCTGTTGATGGACATCTTGGCTCTTTCCACAGTTTGGCTATTGTGGACATTGCTGCTATAAACATCGGGATGCACGTACGCCTTCGGATCCCTACTTTTGTATCTTTGGGGTAAATACCCAGTAGTGCAATTGCTGGATCATATGGTAGCTCTATTTTCAACTTTTTGAGGAACCTCCATACAGTTTTCCAGAGTGGCTGCACCAGCTTGCATTCCCACCAACAGTGTAGGAAGGTTCCCCTTTCTCCGCATCCCCGCCAACATCTGTCATTTCCTGACTTGTTAATTTTAGCCATCCTGACTGGTGTGAGGTGGTATCTCATTGAGGTTTTGATTTGGATTTCCCTGATGCCGAGCGATATTGAGCACTTTTTCATGTGTCTGTTGGCCATTTGGATGTCTTCTTTGGAAAAATGTCTGTTCATGTCTTCTGCCCATTTCTTCATTGGATTCTTTGTTCTTTGGGTGTTGAGTTTGATGAGTTCTTTATAGATTTTTGGATACTAGCCCTTTATCTGATATGTCATTTGCAAATATCTTCTCCCATTCTGTCGGTTGTATTTTGGTTTTGTTGACTGTTTCCTTTGCTTTGCAAAAGCTTTTTATCTTGATGAAGTCCCAATAGTTCATTTTTGCCCTCGCTTCCCTTGCCTTTGGCGATGTTTCTAGGAAGAAGTTGCTGTGGCTGAGGTCAAAGAGGTTGCTGCCTGTGTTCTCCTTTAGGATTTTGATGGACTCCTGTCTCACATTGAGGTCTGTCAACCATTTGGAGTCTATTTTTGTGTGTGGTGTAAGGAAATGGTCCAGTTTCATTCTTCTGCATGTGGCTATCCAATTTTCCCAACACCATTTGTTGAAGAGACTGTCTTTGTTCCATTGGACATTCTTTCCTGCTTTTCAAAGATGAGTTGACCATAGAGTTGAGGGTCCATTTGTGGGCTCTCTATTCTGTTCCATTTATCTATGTGTCTGTTTTTGTGCCAGTACCATGCTGTCTTGATGATGACAGCTTTGTAATAGAGCTGGAAGTCCGGAATTGTGATGCCGCCGGCTTTGCTTTTCTTTTTCAACATTCCTCTGGCTATGCGGGGTCTTTTCTGGTTCCATACAAATTTTAGGATTATTTCTTCCATTTCTTTGCAAAAAGTGGATGGTATTTTGATGGGGATTGCATTGAATGTGTAGATTGCTCTAGGTAGCATTGACATCTTCACAATATTTGTTCTTCCAGTCCATGAGCATGGAACGTTTTTCCATTTCTTTGTGTCTTCCTCAATTCCTTTCATGAGTATTTTATAGTTTTCTGAGTACAGATCCTTTGTCTCTTTGGTTAGATTTATTCCTAGGTATCTTATGGTTTTGGGTGCAATTGTAAATGGGATCGACTCCTTAATTTCTCTTTCTTCTGTCTTGTTGTTGGTGTATAGGAATGCCACTGACTTCTGTGCATTGATTTTATATCCTGCCACTTTACTGAATTCCTGTATGAGTTCTAGCAGTTTTGGGGTGGAGTCTTTGGGGTTTTCCACATAAAGTATCATATCATCTGCAAAGAGTGAGAGTTTGACTTCTTCCTTGCCAATTTGGATGCCTTTGATTTCTTTTTGTTGTCTGATTGCTGTGGCTAGGACTTCCAATACTATGTTGAATAGCAGTGGTGATAGTGGACATCCCTGCCGCATTCCTGACCTTAGGGGGAAAGCTCTCAGTTTTTCCCCTTTGAGAATGATATTCGCTGTAGGTTTTTCATAGATGGCTTTTACGATATTGAGGTATGTACCCTCTATCCCTATACTCTGAAGAGTTTGGATCAAGAAAGGATGCTGTACTTTGTCAAATGCTTTTTCTGCATCTATTGAGAGGATCATATGATTCTTGTTCTTTCTTTTGTTAATGCATTGTATCACATTGATTGATTTGCGGATGTTGAACCAACCTTGCAGCCCAGGGATAAATCCCACTTGGTCATGGTGAATAATCCTTTTAATGTACTGTTGGATCCTATTGGCTAGTATTTTGGAGAGAATTTTTGCATCCATGTTCATCAGGGATATTGGTCTGTAATTCTCCTTTTTGATGGGGTCTTTGTCTGGTTTTGGGATCAAGGTAATGCTGGCCTCATAAAATGAGTTGGGAAGTTTTCCTTCCATTTCTATTTTTTGGAACAGTTTCAGAAGAATAGGTATTAAGTCTTCTTGAAATGTTTGGTAGAATTCCCCTGGGAAGCCATCTGGCCCTGGGCTTTTGTTTTTTGGGAGATTTTTGATGACTGCTTCAATTTCCTTAGTGGTTATAGGTCTGTTCAGGTTTTCTATTTCATTCTGGTTCAGTTTTGGTAGTTGGTACATCTCTAGGAATGCATCCATTTCTTCCAGGTTATTTAATTTGCTGGCATAGAGTTGCTCATAATATGTTCTTATAATTGTTTGTATTTCTTTGGTGTTGGTTGTGATCTCTCCTCTTTCATTCATGATTTTGTTGATTTGGGTCATTTCTCTTCTCTTTTTGATAAGTCTGGCCAGGGGTTTATCAATCTTGTTAATTCTTTCAAAGAACCAGCTCCTAGTTTCGTTGATCTGTTCTACTGTTCTTTTAGTTTCTATTTCATTGATTTCTGCTCTGATCTTTATTATGTCTCTTCTCCTGCTGGGTTTAGGCTTTATTTGCTGTTCTTTCTCCAGCTCCTTTAGGTGTAGGGTTAGGTTGTATACTTGAGACCTTTCTTGCTTCTTGAGAAAGGCTTGTATTGCTATATACTTTCCTCTTAGGACTGCCTTTGCTGCATCCCAAAGATTTTGAATAGTTGTGTTTTCATTTTCATTGGTTTCCATGTATTTTTTTTTAATTCTTCTTTAATTTCCTGGTTGACCCATTCGTTCTTCAGTAGGATGCTCTTTAGCCTCCATGTATTTGAGTTCTTTCTGACTTTTGTCTTGTGATTGGGCTCTAGTTTCAAAGCATTGTGGTCTGAAAATAGGCAGGGAATGATTCCAATCTTTTGGTACCGGTTGAGACCTGATTTATGACCTAGGATGTGATCTATTCTGGAGAATGTTCCATGGGCACTAGAGAAGAATGTGTATTCTGTTGCTTTGGGGTGGAATGTTCTGAATATGTCTGTAAAGTCCATTTGGTCCAGTGTGTCATTTAAAGTCTTTATTTCCTTGTTGATCTTTTGCTTAGACGATCTGTCCATTTCAGTGAGGGGGGGTGTTAAAGTCCCCCACTATTATTGTATTGTTGTCGATGTGTTTCTTTGCTTTTGTTATTAATTGGCTTATATAATTGGCTGCTCCCATGTTAGGGGCATAGATATTTACAATTGTTAGATCTTCTTGTTGGATAGATCCTTTAAGTATGATATAGTGTCCTTCCTCATCTCTTATTACAGTCTTTGGTTTAAAATCTAATTTGTCTGATATAAGGATTGCCACCCCAGCTTTCTTTTGGTGTCCATTAGCATGGTAAATGGTTTTCCACCCCCTCCCTTTCAATCTGGGGGTGTCTTTGGGTCGAAAATGAGTCTCTTGCAGACAGCATATCAATGGGTCTTGTTTTTTAATCCAGTCTGATAGCCTGTGTCTTTTGATTGGGGCATTGAGCCCATTTACATTCAGGGTAACTATTGAAAGATAGGAATTTAGTGCCATTGTATTGCCTGTAAGGTGACTGTTACCGTATATTGTCTGTGTTCCTTTCTGGTCTATGTTGCTTTTAGGCTCTCTCTTTGCTTAGAGGACCCCTTTCAAGATTTCTTGTAGGGCTGGTTTTGTGTTTGCAAATTCCTTTAGTTTTTGTTTGTCCTGGAAGCTTTTTATCTCTCCTTCAATTTTCAATGACAGCCTAGCTGGATATAGTATTCTTGGCTGCATATTTTTCTCATTTAGTGCTCTGAATATATCCTGCCAGTCCTTTCTGGCCTGCCAGGTCTCTGTGGATAGGTCTGTTGCCAATCTAATGTTTCTACCCTTGTAGGTTACATATCTCTTCTCC